>NC_057798.1:718564048-718593316 GCF_018294505.1 Triticum aestivum | reverse complement strand
AGAGAGGCAGCATCAATCAGCTTCAGTTAGCAGCACTAGCGAAGGAATCAATCGCTCGGGTTCAGTAACACGTAGCCTAAAGTGCAATCGCTCGGGTTCAGTTAGAGCCCAACGCCTCGCTCGGGTTCAGTTAGAGCCAATGCCTTGCACACACACGTGTACGTGTACGAGAGAAACGCGCATCGCTCGGCCCCCGACCACCCACCATAACCGGGAACTCCCCGAAATTTTCCTCGACCTCGCTTCTACCACGGTTTTTTCCGTCATGGACGGCCCAAAGAATGTCATGCGGCTACGTCTCTGGCCCACCCAGGATGAAAAGCCAATTTTCTGTCATGATTTTTTGTCATAGAAGTAGGAGCCCACCACATCTATGATGATACCGGGTTTTGTCACAATTATTGTCATAGAAGTGTCATATGTATGACAGAGAAAAATTTCGTTCGGCCCAAAATGTCACGGATGTGTCTTTTTTTTGTAGTGTTTGTCGTCGAGCAGGAGCGCTTCAAGCGCCGGCTTATAGCCACTGCAAAAAGCCCGAAGAAGAAACAGCAGCAGCTCCAAGCTGATCAAGATCTGCTAACAGACAGATGGACCGAGGTCCTGGCAGCCGAGGAATATGAACTCGAGTGCCCAACCAAAAGTTACCCAAATTGTAGGTTGCTACCTCAACTCGAAGAGGAGGTGCTAGAGCCTACAATACTAGCACAGATCGCAGGGGCGCGCCACAACGCGTGAGGAGGACCGTCATGCCAGATATACTAACAACAAGTCTGGCCGGGCCGAACACAACAGACCAGACTCATTCGAACTGCATCGTGACATAGCCCGGCATAGAGGCGCCGCACACCCCCTCTGCTTCACAGATGAAGTAATGGATCATGAATTCCCAGAAGGATTTAAACCCGTAAACATTGAATCATACGATGGCACAATAGATCCCGCGGTATGGATTGAAGATTTCCTTATCCATATTCACATGGCCCGTGGTGATGATCTACACGCCATCAAGTATCTTCCCCTTAAGCTCAAAGGATCGGCTCGACATTGGCTGAATAGCCTACCGGCGAACTCCATTGCAGTTGAGAGAACCTGGAAGATGCGTTCCTTGAAAACTTCCAAGGCACTTACGTGCGACCACCGGATGCTGATGACTTAAGTCACATAACCCAACAGCCCGGAGAGTCAGCCAGGAAATTCTGGACTTGGTTCCTAACCAAAAAGAACCAAATTGTCGACTGTTCGGATGCATAAGCCCTAGCGGCCTTTAAGCATAACATCCACGACGAGTGGCTTGCCCGACACCTCGACCAAGAGAAGTCGAAGTCCATGGCAGCCCTCACGACACTCATGACCCGCTTTTGCGCGGGCGAGGACAGCTGGCTAGCTTGTAGTAGCATCACGCCAAGAAACTCTGGCACTTCAGATATCTGCGACAGCAATGGAAAGCCACGGTGCAACAAAAATAAGCGTTGGAACAATGGCGACAACACCGAAGACACGGCAGTTAATGCCGGATTTAGCGGCTCAAAGTCCGGTCAGTGGAAAAAGCCATTTAAAAGAAACAATCTGGGATCGTCCAGTCTGGACCGCATACTCGACCGCTCATTTCAAATTCACAGCACCCATGATAAACCAGCCAATCACACTAACAGAGAATGTTGGGTGTCTAAACAGGCCGGCAAGTTGAATGCCGAAAACAAGGACAAGGGGCTGCATAGCAAGGACGACGAGGAGCCCCGGCGGCCGAACACAGGGGGACAGAAGAAATTTCCTCCCCAAGTGAAAACGGTAAACATGATCTATGCCACCCACATTCCCAAGAGGGAACGGAAGCGTGCACTAAGGGACGTCTATGCGAGGGAGCCAGTCGCCCCAAAGTTCAAACCATGGTTATCCTGCCCGATCACCTTTGATCGCAGGGACCATCCTACCAGTATCCGTCATGGCAGTTCAGCCGCATTAGTCCTCGACCCAATAATTGACGGATTCCACCTCACACGAGTCCCTATGGACGGTGGCAGCAGCCTGAACCTGCTTTATCAGGACATAGTGTGCAAAATGGGCATCGATCCTTCAAGGATCAAACCCACCAAAACCACCTTTAAAGGTGTAATCCCAGGTGTAGAGGCCTGTTGTACGGGCTCAATAACATTGGAAGTGGTCTTCGGATCTCTGGACAACTTCCGAAGCGTGGAGTTAATATTCGATATCGTCCCCATCCGTAGTGGCTATCATGCACTACTAGGACGAACCGCGTTTGCTCGATTCAATGCGGTACCACACTACGCATACCTCAAGCTCAAGATGTCAGGACCTCACGTGGTTATAACAGTCAATGGAAACACAGACCACTCTCTCCGTACGGAGGAGCACACTGTGGCCCTCGCAGCAGAAGTACAAAGCAGCCTTCTTCGGCAGACCGCCAACTCGGCGATAAAAACCCCGGACACCGTCAAGCGAGTCCGGAGTACTCTGCAACAGGATCGCCAGGCACGCCAAGAGCTCGACTAGCAATACGGCCTCCGTCCTAGTCCCAGTCAAGCGGCAAAATTTGTGCCGCGCGTACACAATTACAGACTAAAAATACCATGGGCATAGGCGGAGGCACGACGGCGATGCGGACCACAGTGCGGCTCAACCGTCATGAGACCCACATACCTTTATCATCTTCTTTCTTTTCAGGACCCTACTTTCGGGAAGCTCCCTCAGAGAACCTGATTATCGGACTCATCATGGGAAGGAAAAACCAAGGAGGCAAGAGGCTATGCGTACAAGAGAATACCCAGGTGGTCTCTGTTAACGATGGTTATACCTATTTTACATACCCACACGCAGCCTGCCCTTGGATAGGACATGTCAAATAGTCCTATTTTTGCTTATTGCATTACCTGTAAACATACGCTTTGACGTATTACTTAAATAACAATGGGAAAATATACAACATCAGCTTATTATTGTTCTCTTTATATTTTCCCTTGACTGTATTTATTGCATCCGTACACTTTGGTACACTCAGTTCGCCAGGGGCTTCGTTGTACCCCATAACACGGCAAGAAAAGTCTGAACACTTCCGACAGTGCGGCACCCCGAACTTATAGCATTATATGCATCAGCTCCGAATCATGTCTTGGGTCAATAGTTGGGTTTGCCCGGCTCCCTTGTTTTGGTGCCTTACATTCCGCTATATCGGCTAAGGTAGCACAGGGAGAACTACTGCGACTGTGTCTCGGTTCTTCCAGACGAGCACCTCAGTAGAGAAAGCCGAAAGCTGACTGTCATGATGCGGCGAGAGCTGGTCGCTGTTCGAGAGGTCTCAAATCCTTAAAGATTATTTTCCGCTTCAGGCGAGGAATCGGCCTTGTCCGATTTAGGCGTGTATAGTGCCCCAAGTTCGGCCTTCCGAATACTAGAGGCTTCACCGAAATTTAAGATTGTAGACTTCTATGGCTAAGTGAGAGTGATAAAGCCGAATAGTCTGATTGCCTTGTTCGCTGCGCTAAGCACCTCCTTCAAGGACCAAAAATTTGGATAAAGAGTGTATGGGTTTACCACAAACACCCCAGTACTAGTTACATGGGGGCGGAAGCCGACGACTGGCCAACTTTCATAATTTTATAAACGGTCGCACAAAAGGTAATATTTTAAATCAAAAAGTGTTATATAATGCACACGAACTCGTTTTCATATTACAAGGCGGCATGAGTACATTCACTCAAAAATTACATCCTTGGCACATTCATCAGCCACAAGGCGGGCGCCTTTCATAACGCCGTCATAATACTTCTCGGGGTGGCGATGCGCCTTGCCCTCCGGCGGTCCCTCCTTCACCAGCTTCTCTGCGTCCATTTTGGCCTAGTGCACTTTCGCGCGGGCAAAGGCTCGGCGGGCACCCTCAATACAGACGGATCGCTTAATAACTTCAATCCGCGGATAGGCATTTACCATCCGCTTTATAAGGCCGAAGTAGCTGTCGGGCAGGGGCTCGCCAGGCCACAGCCGGACTATAAAGTCCTTCATGGCCAGTTTGGCCGCCTTGTGGAGTTCGACCAATTGCTTCAGTTGGTCACTCAAGGGCATCGGATGTTCGGCTCCGGCATACTGGGACCAGAACAACTTCTCCGTCGAGCTCCCCTCTTCGGCACGGTAGAACTCCGTAGCATCCGATATGCTGCATGGCAGATCTGCGAATGCCCCTAGAGAGCTCCAAATTCAGGTAAGTAAAAGAAATGTCTCCTCCACATGCTTGCTCTGCATAATGAATGCCTTACCTGCCGCTATCTTCTTGGCCGCCTGAATTTCCTGGAGGGCCTTTTGGGCCTCGGCCTTGGCATCTTGCGCACTCTGGAGGGCCTTCGCAAGCTCGGGCTCTTGCGTCTTGAAGTCACGCTCTAAGGACTCGACTTTTTTGCCGAAGTCCTCGAGCTCTTGTTGTACCTCATTAACCTGAGCCTCCTGTTTCTCACGCTCGATGCGCTCCTTGGCCGCCTTCTCTTCGGCCTCAGAAAGCGCTTTCTTCAAGGCCGCCACTTCAGTCATGGCCCCTATTAAAATTCATGATGCTTCTGTTAGCATCCATGATTTTTTCCTTTACATTACATATAGACGGGGTATCACTTACCTTTGTTCTCCTGGAGCTGCCTCTTCACGAGGCCGAGCTCTTCTTCGGCCCGCCCTAGGTCCCGTTTCAGTCCGGCGACCTCCGCAGTACGGGCGGCAGCGGCCAGCAACAACGCCTGCTTATTCACATAGAAATGTTCTGTTAGACCCCTACGGATAATAATTGACCCTCCGTTTGGCTTTTCTTTCCGAACACCAAACAGAGTATCAGGGGCTACTGTCTATCAGGTGATATTTTCTTACACCTTTTTTACTTACCTCAAAGCCTGTTAGGAGGCTGGCGCAGGCTTCGGTCAATCCGCTTTTGTCGGACCGAACCTTCTCAATCATCGCACTCATAAGAGTACGGTGCTCTTCATCGATGGAAGCGCCGTGAAGCACTTCCAACAAGTTATCCGATGCCTCCGGTTGGACAAAGGTCATCGGCACTGACGGCTCACCCTCCTTAGCGAGGGGCTACCTACTTGAATCCGGAACCATTGGAGGTTCCGGTGCAGTATCCGGCTGGGAGCCGGACTTGTTGCGGCTCCGGTCAGCATAATCCATGGGGATCTTACCCCCCATGTGCCCGACGTCTGGGATTTCGCCTTGGGGCGTCTCCAGAACCATCGCCCCATGTTCTGGTATCCTCTGGGACAACACCTCGGTGTCATTTGCGGGCCGTGGGGAGGTGGCCGTCGGGAGTGAATAGCTATTCATCTCCGATTCACTCAAGGATCCATCCAAAGAGGGTACCTCGAGGTGGGACTTGGCCGGGCTGCACATGCGAGCTCGGCGTTATAACAAACAATGAAGCTCAGACGCATTAAACGTACTATGGAGTACGGATACTTATGATCATGCCAGGGGCTTGGCCCTGGGCAACCACTCCTCGTCGCTGTAGGCGGCCATGGTGGAGTAGTCCGAAAGGGATGTCTTTCCCTTCTTTGGCATCCTAGCCTCCCCCTATGGGGCGGCTTTTCTCTTCTTCTCCTCCCCGATGTGGGGATGGGGGATTTCTTCTTCCTCCCTACCTTCGTGAGAGGAATCTGCCTCGGCGTCCTTGGACGACGAACCTATTACGGCCCGGCGCCGGAGACCTTTCCTGGTCCCCGTGGCCGCCTTCTTGACCTTCTTCTCCGGCACCTCATAAGGCACCGGGACCAGCATCTCCATCAGGAGTGTGGTTGCTAGATCTTCAGGTAGCGGAGCCGGAGAGTTGATCCGCTCCGCCATCACCACATACTCCTGTTTGATCAGCGTGGTGGCTTAAAATCCTCCCACAAATATATTGGGAAAGGAACATCTTGTGATATTTAGAGAGCTTACCGGATTGGCAGGGCGCTTTGCGCTGAGTCCGCGGTACTCGGAAGTGGGAGGAGGTACTTCGGCGGCTTTGAACAGAACCTTCCAGACATCTTTATGCATCGTGTTGAAGAGCTCTCGCAGCGTATGGTGTTCGGCCGGATCGAGCTCCCACAGGTTGAACGCCCGTCTTTGGCACGGGAGGATCCGGCGGAAGAGCATGACCTGGACCATGTTGACGAGCTTGATCTTCTTGTCTATCATATTTTTGATGCAGTTTTGGAGTCCGGTCAGCTCCGCAGGTACACCCCAGGCCAAGCCCTTCTTTTCCCGGGAGGTGAGACTCATGGGGATGCCAGATCAAAATACGGGGGCTGCCGCCCAGTTGGCGTCGCGCGACTCGGTGATGTAGAACCACTCCGATTGCCACCCCTTCACGGTCTCCACGAAGGAGCCTTCAAGCCAGGTAATGTTGGGCATCTTGCCCACCATGGCACCTCCGCACTCCGCTTGCTGGCCGCTCACTATCTTCGGCTTCACGTTGAAGATCTTCAGCCACAGGCCAAAGTGGGGCTCGATGCGGAGGAAGGCCTCACACACGATGATAAACACTGAGATGTTGAGGACGATATTTGGGGCCAGATCATGAAAATCTAGCCCATAGTAAAACATGAGCCCATGGAAAAATGGGTGAAGTGGAAATCCTAGTCCGCGGATGAAATGAGAGAGGAATACTACTCTTTCCCGAGATTTCGGACTGGGGGTGATCTGCCCCTCCGCCGGAAGCCTGTGCACGATGTTTGCGGCCAGGTATCCGGCCTCCCGAAGCTTCATAATGTCCTCCTCCGTAACAGAGGAGGCCATCCACTTGCCTCCTGCTCCAGACATGTCATGAATGGTGTTATGGAGAAGGTGAGAACTTGGGCGCTGGAGCTCAAGGGTGCGAGAATGGATGAGTAAAGGAGGAAGAAGGCATGGGTGAAAACGGGAGATCCCTATCTCTTTATAAAGGCGGTAGAAACTGTGCGCCTCCCCACTTGCCTGTCTAAATCTCTTATTTTTCAAGCGCCACGATTGATGGCACGGTTGGGTTACCCATACCCGTATTGATGAGAATCCCGCAATAAGGGGACACGATCTCTGCTTCGACAAGACGTGCCAAGAAAACCCCCTCGCAATATGTGCGGTAGCTGGTTGAGAAAAACGGTTCGAATAATGACCGGGCCGTGGCGTGATGTCACGCCACAAAAAGTTGTCAGCAGATTAGATTTGTGGAATATTGTTCTCTCTACGGTGGTATGTGAAATTTGTTTTGCAGAATCGGACACGTTTCATGTGTTCAAAGTTTATCTTGGAGTATTTGGAGATGGAACCCGCCTTGCAATGCCGAAGACAATGTGCGCGCCGGACTCATCGTCATTGAAGCCTGGTTCAGGGGCTACTGAGGGAGTCCTGGATTAGGGGGTATCCGGATAGCCGGACTATATCCTTTGGCCGGACTGTTGGACTATGAAGATACAAGATTGAAGACTTCGTCCCGTGTCCGGATGGGACTCTCCTTTGCGTGGAAGGCAAGCTTGGTGATTCGGATGTTTAGATCTCCTTCTCTGTAACCGACTCTGTGTAACCCTAGCTGTCGGTGTCAAAACCGGCGGATCTCGGGTAGGGGGTCCCGAACTATGCGTCTAGGCGGATGGTAACAGGAGACAATGGAAATGATGTTTTACCCAGGTTCGGGCCCTCTTGATGGAGGTAAAACCCTACGTCCTGCTTGATTGATATTGATGATGTGGGTATTACAAGAGTAGATCTACCACGAGATCAAGGAAGCTAAACCCTAGAAGCTAGCCTATGGTATGATTGTTCTTCGTCCTATGGACTAAAGCCATCCGGTTTATATAGACACCGGAGAGGGCTAGGGTTACACAGAGTCGGTTACAATGGTAGGAGATCTACATATCCGTATCGTCAAGCTTGCCTTCCACGCCAAGGAAAGTCTCATCCGGACACGGGACGAAGTCTTCAATCTTGTATCTTCATAGTCTTGGAATCCGGCCGATGATGATAGTTCGGCTATCCGGACACCCCTTAATCCAGGACTCCCTCAGTAGCCCCCGAACCAGGCTTCAATGACGATGAGTCCGGCGCATATGTTGTCTTTGGCGTTTGCAAGGCGGGTTCTCCTCCATGTTCCATGTGTTTGCCGATTAGTGTCCGGTTTCTTCATAAATGTTGCGCTCCTTGGCTTCCACGTCCAATAATGGCCCTCTTCCACGTGTTGTATGAATGCGAAAAGATAGGGTATTTTTATGTTTTACCCCCTCTAGCTGCGCGAATAAGCCGCCTATAAGAGAGGCAAGGATCCAGATCCGAATCACACCATCCTCCTTCCGCAAGTACTCATCAAAGCGCATCTGACAAAAATCCATTCCAACATGGACAGTCAACGCGGCTCCTCTTCTCGTGCTCCCAGTCCTCAGCCAGCAGATTGGAGGAGATGCTCAGTCCCGCATAGCGAGTTAGTGACGCTCCAAGCAGAGGGATACCTTCCCCCAGCCTTTATGGTTTCGGTTCGAGCCGGACTGGCCACTACAAGGGTGGGAAGCAGGAGGAGAGCGTCCCCAATCCCTCCAAAGGAGAGCGGGTATGCTTCGTCCCCTACTTAATAAGGGGACTCAGATTTCCCATACATCCGTTTCTACGGGAGCTCCTGGAGTTCTATGGACTCCAACTTCACCACCTCACACCTGCCTCCATTTTGCACATCGCGGGCTTTGTAGCTCTTTGCGAGCTGTTCTTGGGCATCGAGCCCCATTTTGCGCTGTGGAAGAGACTATATTGCCTCTTACCCCGTTCTCACGAGGGGTCGATATATCAAGTGGGCGGAGCCGAAATATGGCGCATCGCCGGGACCGGATATCTATCCGGAACCCCGAAGAAGGCGTCTGAAGACTGGCCTTCGGAGTGGTTCTATATGGAAGACGCCCCGCTGCCGGATCCAGTTCAGATCGGCCTCCCGGAGTTTAGCAACGCTCCTCTGAAGAAACGCCTGAGTTGGCGCCCGCGGAGCCCTCAACGGGAATATGATAGGAGCGTCCAATATCTGATGGGCCGGATACGGTTACTGGCCCATTCCGGATTAACCATGATTGGAGTCATGGCCATATGCATTATGCGAGGGGTGCAGCCGCTCCAATATAGGGGCCACCCCATGTGGGATTTCAACGGGGAGAATGACGCCACCCGTCATGGCCGCAAGGGGCCGGGATCGGCCGCCGATCTGGTGAAGATCCTGTCCGGCTTGTACAAGGGGTTGAAGGAGGACTTCCTCCGCATGAGTCCATTTAATGGATTCTCCATGAATAACCCTCGGAGCTGGGTAAGAGGACGTTTATATATCTGATTCGTGCTTTCAAAGATAAGTGTCTTACTTTATGATTTCGATGCAGGAACTGCGCCGGGATGTGGAGGGCATAGAAAGCCCGACTCCTCAACCCGAGGATCCGGGAAGATCCCTTGATCCGGCCTCCGGAGAGGATCCGGACATAATGGTGGAACTGATTGACGGGGTGTTCCACCAGCTCAGCATAGACAATGCTCTAGTCGCCATTATGGCTGACTACCCTGGTTTATCTCCGGCTTCCCAGGTGAGTACGACCGAAGTCCTGACACCATTACTTTTTAATGCTTATTTCTGATCACCGTGTACCAACGGTGCTTCGCAGGAGGTGCCTTTATGGCGGGAAGCTGAGCCCGCGGCGACTGACCAACCAGGGTCAGTGCGGCCCAGCAGGCGGAAGAGGAGTGCGGCGCGAATCGAAACATCGCCGCAGAGGTATGGCGCACCCTTGCCCGTTAAGGGAAAGGCTCCTGGGAGGTACATTAATGCTCATGATTCTTCCAGGAGAAAGAGCGCTCGCCGGACTGAGCCCGGAGAGGTTGCCAACCAAGCCTCCGCCAGCCAGGCTCCAACGCCTGGTCCGGAGGGGGAGGCGAGCGCAAGGCGCGAGCCGGATGCTCCTCCAACGGAGGATGCCGACAGGTTGTCCGCCGCCAGGTCTGAGGTGGAGAGCACCATGAATCACAGGCGCCGCCGGACAGTTCTTCGTGACGCGTGTTTCTCCCTAGAGGCGTGGAATGCCTTTAATGCGGGAGACGCGCACCTCCATGCTGCTCAAGGTGGTTTAACCAGAGCCATGGAGCAGTATGTAGAAGACATACGGGTGAGGAATTTTAATGGTTATATATGCCAGTAGCCCCCGAGACTTAAAATAGTTAAACTAACTGATTTAAGGATCATTTGTTATGCAGGATCTTACGGAGAAGAATACCCACCTATCCCAGGAGCTTCAAGAATGCAAGGCCCAACTTGAGGCCGCGCTAGCCGCTGCCCAGGGAGCCACAGAGACCCCCTCTGGTAATTCATATTTCGAAAAGAGAAGTAGTTTATGAAGTGCGGCGTGTGTGTATAGTCAGACAATAATATTGCAGAGGGTGCCGGACTAGATCCGGACAAGCAACATCTGCTGCGCCAGCTGAAGGCTGGCGAGAAGGTGCTTATGAGGGTGCAGCAGGAGAGGAAAAAACTCCAAGATGCCAACACCCAGCTGGGCGAAGAACTAAAAGATGTTCGGGTCCAGCTGTCTAACTCCGTAAAGGAGAATCGGCGGCTTCGTCGCGGCATTTACAGTAAGTGCTTGAGCAAACTCTTTTGAAAAGAAGAGTTCGGCGAGGAAGTCGATTGATAGAAATGTGTCTGTAGGTGTGCTCACGGGTCGTCCGGCGGAGGAGATGCCTGGTTCCATGGGAGACCCTCTTCCCGAGCTGCTGCAACTGCACGAACGTGTTTGGCAGGCGATGAGCGGCGTCATTCAGGCCTTATGGCCTTCCGTCTCCCTACCCGAGGGTCTTGGAGGGCTTGCTGAGAAGCTTCAGGGAGTACGGCAGCGCTTCCGTCTGTGGAAGATATCGGCCTGCCGTCAAGGCGCCAGGGAGGCCTGGGCCATGGTGAAGACGCGGTACACGAAGGCTGATCCAAACCACATGGCCGAGGTCGAACCTGTGGGGCCCGATGGGAAGGAGATCCCTGTGAGCCTGATGTACGGCCAAGTAGAGTTGGCCCCGAAATATTAACAACGGGACTGTAAATTAGACAGCCTGTTAGATGGGATTGAAGAGGAGTACAATCAGTCAGTTTGACGATGTAATTTAAAATGACATGTAAAATGCCTTCTAGCCGGATTGTAGATCGTTTGTCTTTGCGGACCTTTTCGCTTCAACCTCGGGACCCAACAGTCTGGAGTGTGTCCGAATACCCTTACGGTTATAAAAAAACCGGGGCATGCATGGAGACAAGGCGTAGCGGTCATAAGTGCTTTATCAGACAAGTGCCCAACTAGATATGTTATATTACATGGTTAGTAAGAAACATCTTCCAGGGAGAATAGTTTCATTAGGGGTTCCTTTCCCTGGGAGGCATGCCCTAAAGTGCATGTCCGGACTGCGAAAAGAGCAGAAAAAGCATCTGGGGGCAGATAAATAAATAAGTAATAAATCATCTTTCAGGTCACCGACCGAATATTCCCTTAAGAACGCTAGCCTTTGGCTTCACCCAGTCTGAGGTACACATCCGGCTCACCCGGCAGTAACAATCGCAGAGGTGCTCCCTTTACCTCCTAGCCAAACAATCGGGAACGTAGGGGTAAGCACAGGAGCCAGGCAACCCAGCTTCGCCAAAACTTAAGTCATATCAATACATATAATGGTGAGTAAAAGGTACATGCGGAAGTATGACACATGTGTTGGGCATGAAGCCCATATAAATAAGCTTCTGTTAAAGAAGCCCCCAGGTATAACGAGTGTGAGTAGCACATCAAGTGAGTGCGAACAAAGCGCAGATCGGCCCTCAAGAGGCTTGTACTGAAAGAGGGAGGAAAAAGGAGGGAAAACAAAGACAGTGAAAAAATATGAAAGGTGGACGGAGGAAGGAGACGAACTCTGAGTCCGGCGCTAGGCGTAGAATCTTCGGAGATGGGCTGCGTTCCATGGGTTGGGCTCGAGTCAGTTGTTAGATGCCTTGCGTAGACGGTATGCGCCGCCGGTAAGGACTTGGTCGATGATGAAGGGACCTTCCCATCTGGGCTTAAGTTTGTCCTTTTTCTTGTCCGGTAGGCGTAGAACTAGTTCACCAACATTGTAAGTTTTGGCCTGTACTTCTCTGCTTTGATATCTTCGAGCCTGCTGCTGATAGAATGCGAAACGGGATTGTGCCACGTCGCGCTCCTCCTCTAAGGCGTCCAAACTGTCCTGCCGATCCAACTCGGCTTCTCTTTCTTCGTACATGCACACGCGAGGTGAGTCATGAATTATATCGCAGGGCAAAACTGCCTTAGCGCCGTATACCATAAAAAATGGTGTGAATCCGGTAGTGCGGTTTGGCGTGGTCCGCAGCCCCTAGAGTACGGAGTCTAGCTCCTCTACCCGGTGCGTGTTAGATTCCGTGAGGGACCGCACTAATCTGGGTTTAATGCCGCTCATGATTAGACCATTTGCCCGTTCCACTTGACCGTTAGTTTGAGGGTGATAGACTGAAGCGTGGTCGAGCTTGATGCCCATGTTTTTGCACCAGAGTTTAACCTCGTCGGCCGTGAAATTCGTGTCATTATCAGTGATGATGCTGTGGGGGACGCCGAAACGGTGTACTACCCCGGATATGAAGTCTATCACGGGTTCGGATTCTGCCGTTTTAACCGGCTTGGCCTCTATCCATTTGCTGAATTTGTCCACCATGACCAATAAGTATTTTTTCTTATGGGTTCCCCCTTTAAGGGGTCCAACCATGTCAAGCCCCCAGACCGCGAACGGCCAGGTGATGGGTATAGTTTTGAGGGCGGTGGGTGGCATGTGGCTTTGATTAGCAAAGAGCTGGCAACCGACGCATCGTTGGACTAAGTCCTTAGCATCTGCCCGGGCTGTCGGCCAATAAAATCATGTACGGAAGGCCTTGCCTACAAGGGCCCGGGCTGCGGCGTGGTGCCCGCTGAGTCCGGCGTGAATTTCAGCCAGGAGATTTCGCCCTTCCTCTTCGGAGATACACCTTTGAAGGACTCCGGTTGTGCTTTTCTTATAAAGTTCTCCCTCATGGACCTTGTAAGCTTTAGATCGCCGAACTATGCAGCGGGCCTCATTTTGGTCTTCGGGGAGTTCCTGCCTGATTAAGTAGGCTAGGAATGGTTCCGTCCACGGGGCAATTACTGCCATTATTTCATGGGCTGAAGGTGTTATTTCATTGGCTGAGCCACCGATTGTGTCAGAATGTTCCGTGTTGGGTGGTGCAGTTGGTTCTGGGTTGTTATTTCCGGACTCTTCTTCCCATAATACGGATGGCTTAAAGAGCCGCTCCAGGAAGATGTTTAGAGGGACGGCGTCGCGTTTTGCGCCGATGCATGCCAACACGTCTGCTGCCTGGTTATTATCCCGGGCTACATGGTGGAATTCGAGTCCTTCGAACCGAGCTGACATTTTTATGACGGCATTACGGTAGGCTGCCATTTTCGGATCCTTGGCGTCAAAGTCTCCATTTACTTGGGATATTGCGAGGTTTGAATCCCCGCGCACCTCTAGGCGTTGAATACCCATGGGGATTGCCATCCGGAGACCATGTAGAAGGGCCTCGTATTCGGCTGCGTTGTTGGAGTCCGTGTACATTATTTGAAGTACGTATTGGACTGTGTCTCCGGTTGGGGACGTCAAGACGACGCCAGCCCCCAAGCCAGCCAACATTTTGGAGCCGTCGAAATGCATGATCCAATTGGAGTATGCGCCGTACTCTTTAGGGAGTTCGCCTTCGGTCCATTCGGCGATGAAGTCAGCCAAAACTTGCGACTTTATAGCTCGCTGTGGTTTGTAGGTTATGTCAAATGGTAAGAGCTCAATGGCCCATTTTGCAATCTTGCCCATCGCGTCGCGATTGTTTATAATATTGTTGAGAGGTACTTCGGAGGCCACCGTTATGGAACACTCTTGAAAGTAGTGTCGCAGCTTCCGGGATGCCATGAACACCGCATACGCTATCTTTTGATAATGTGGGTACCGGGACTTGCATGGAGTTAAGACAGTGGATACGTAGTACACTAGTTTTTGAAGAGGGAATTTGTGCCATTCTGTTTCTCGTTCGACGACGAGTACGGCGCTGACAACTTGATGTGTTGCCGCGATATATAATAACATGGGTTCGCCCAGGTTGGGCGCGGCCAGGACCGGATTTGTTGCCAATATGGCCTTAATTTCTTCGAGTTCGGCCGTGGCAGCATCTGTCCCTTCAAAGTGTTCGGTGCGCCGGAGGAGGCGATAGAGGGGCAGCGCCTTTTCTCCCAAACGGGAGATGAAGCGGCTTAGAGCCGCCACGCATCCAGTTAATTTTTGTATTTGTTTGAGGTCTTTTGGGATATCCAATTGTGACAGAGCCCGAATCTTGGCTGGGTTTGCTTCAATTCCTCTACCGGATACAATGAAGTCCAAGAGCTTTTCGGCTGATACGCCGAAAACACATTTTTCCGGGTTGAGCTTAATGTCGTATGCTCGGAGGTTGTCGAATGTAAGCCTCAAATCGTCTACTAGAGTTTCGACGTGTTTGGTTTTAACGACCACATCATCTACGTACGCCTCCACTGTTTTGCCTATCTGGGTGGCCAGACATGTCTGAATCATGCGCTGATATGTTGCGCCCCGTCTTTGAGTCCGAAGGGCATTGTGTTGAAGCAGAATGGTCTGTACGGAGTAATGAATGCCGTTGCGGCCTGGTCTTTTTCCGCCATCTTGATTTGATGGTATTCGGAGTATGTGTCGAGGAAGCACAATGAATCATGCCCTGTGGTAGCATCGATGATTTGGTCGATGCGAGGGAGAGGGAAAGGGTCCTTTGGACAGGCCTTGTTAAGGTCTTTGAAATCGACACAAAGGCGCTAGGATTTGTCCTTTTTTGGTACCATTACCAGGTTGGCTAGCCAGTCTGGATGTTTTATATCTCTGATGAATCCGGCTTCTAAGAGTTTGGCTAGCTCCTCTCCCATTGCATGTCTTTTGGGTTCGGAAAATCGCCGAAGAGCCTGTTTGACTGGCTTGAATCCTTTTAGGATATTAAGGCTGTGTTCTACCAGCCTGCGTGGGATTCCTGGCATGTCTAAAGGGTGCCAGGCAAAAATGTCCGAATTTTCCCGAAGGAATTCTCATAGTGCGGCTTCTACATCAGGATTTAATTGTGCCCCAATGGAGGCCGTCTTTGTGGGGTCCGTTGGATGAACCTGGAATTTGACTATTTCGTCTGCTGGTTTAAAAGAGGTGGACTTAGACCTCTTATTGAGTATCACATCGTCCCTATCCACCGTGGAGCGCAGCGCAGTGAGTTCCTCTGCCGCTAGGGCTTCGGATAATGCCTCTAGGGCCAGTGCGGCTGTCTTATTTTCAGCGCGGAGTGCTATATCTGGATCACTGACAAGAGTGATTGTTCCATTGGGCCCGGGCATTTTGAGCTTCATGTACCCGTAATGGGGTATAGCTTGGAAGATTGTGAATGCCTCTCGCCCTAACAAGGCGTGATATTCGCTACCGAACGGGGCCACTTGGAACGTGACCTCTTCGGACCTATAATTGTCCGGCGAGCCGAACACTACATCTAGTGTGATTTTTCCTGTGCAGCGTACTTCTCGAGTAGGTATTATTCCTCTGAAGGTTGTGCTGCTTCGCTCAATGCGGCTCCAGTCAATTTCCATTTTTTGGAGGGTTTCCTCGTAGATGAGGTTTAATCCGCTGCCGCCATCCATGAGTACCTTGGTAAGACGAAAGTCGTCCACTATCGGACTGAGGACCAACGCGGCTGGTGCTCGAGCTGTTCGGAATTTAGGTTCGTCGCTGGCATTGAAGGTGATAGCCGTGTCGCTCCATGGATTTGTTGTTGCTACTTGGTAGACTTCGGCGAGGCTGCGGATTGTTCGTTTCTGCATGTTATTTGATGTGAAAGTCTCGAAGACTGTTAATATCGTACTGGTACTGTTGGGCTGGTTACCCGGGGCTAGAAAGCCTTCGCCACTTTTGGCCACCTGCCGTAGTATCCAACATGCTCGAAGGCTATGTGTTGGAGTGGCGCCCTCTGTACTCTGGATTTTACAGGGTCCGTTGAGCCATCCCTCCAGTACGGTTCCGTGCCCTTTAGGGGGTTTTTGCTTTTTGGTTTTTAACCCAGGTGCTTGAGTATGACGCACCCTTTTGTTTCGAACTAGGGTTGTATTCAGGGCCGGATTGTCCCAAAACCTGGTTTTGGTTTTCCAGGCACTCTCCATCGCACAGTATTTTTGTACTATGGTCGCTAGGTCAGCAAAGCGTGTAACTTCGCGATGACTTATGGCGTTCATGATTTCCTTGTCCATGCAATTGTTGCAGAAAATTGAGATTGCGCTTTCCTCACGGCAGTCTTTTATCCTGTCTATGACCAGGAGGAATCTGGCCCAGTAATGATGTACTGTTTCATCGGGCTCTTGCCGTATTTGAGACAGATCGCTTATGTTTGGGTGGGCGGGCGGAATTAAATTCAGAACCCCGCCCAATCTGAGGCTCAAAGGCCGAGAAGTTTCCGGATTTGGAAGCTTGGATTGCTGGATGTTATCCAACAAATCTGGTCCGATGCCTGACTTTAGGTTCAGTACTTGATTGGCGTCCGTCCCTCCGAGGGAATCCAGCATGAAGGGATCGGGAATCCGGACATAACTGGTCTTTAACATAGAAGAAGAGTCGCCGCGTTGTTCCTCTACCACGACAACGTGGTGGGTAGCCTGGGGAGAGTTAATTTCTCTCAGCTCGGTTTTAAGCCCAATCTGATCGTAGTCTGTAGCGACTCCCGGGGCGGTGATGCGATCCAAGAGCTCATTTACGGAGGAGAGCTCCATCGGATCTAGCTGCTCGGTGAATTCCGAGTTGACGTGAAGATCGCTTTTGATGACCTGAGAGGTCATTGTTGGAGCGGCGGCCGAACAGGCGGTCATAAGAAACCGCCTAGCCGGATAGTTTGGCCGGTGGCCAAAGCTCCCTTGACGACGGCGCCGTCTTTAAAGAAGGGAAAAGGCATCCTTCCTGATTGCGACGGCACAGAGGAACTCTCAATGAAAGCACCAATGTCGGTGTCAAAACCGGCGGATCTCGGGTAGGGGGTCCCGAACTGTGCGTCTAGGCGGATGGTAACAGGAGACAAGGGACACGATGTTTTACCCAGGTTCGGGCCCTCTTGATGGAGGTAAAACCCTACGTCCTGCTTGATTCATATTGATGATGTGGGTATTACAAGAGTAGATCTACCACGAGATCAAGGAGGCTAAACCCTAGAAGTTAGCCTATGGTATGATTGTTCTTCGTCCTATGGACTAAAGCCATCCGGTTTATATACACACCGGAGAGGGCTAGGGTTACACAGAGTCGGCTACAATGGTAGGAGATCTACATATCCGTATCACCAAGCTTGCCTTCCACGCCAAGGAAAGTCCCATCCGGACACAGGACGAAGTCTTCAATCTTGTATCTTCATAGTCTTGGAGTCCGGCCGATGATGATAGTTCGGCTATCCGGACACCCCCTAATCCAGGACTCCCTCACTAGCCCCCTCCGGTGTCTATATAAACCAGAGGTTTAGTCTGTAGGACGACAACAATCATAATCATAGGCTAGCTTCTAGGGTTTAGCCTCTATGATCTCGTGGTAGATCAACTCTTGTAATACCCATATCATCAAGATCAGTCAAGCATGAAGTAGGGTATTACCTCCATCGAGAGGGCCCGAACCTAGGTAAACATCGTGTCCCCAGCCTCCTATTACCATTAGCCTTAGACACACAGTTCGGGACCCCTACCCGAGATCCGTCGGTTTTGACACCGACAGTCATCAAATCACATAACTCATAATACAAATCATCGTCGAAGGTTAAGCGTGCGGACCCTACGGGTTCGAGAACTATGTATACATGACCGAGACATATCTCCGGTCAATAACCAATAGCGGAACCTGGATGCTCATATTGGTTCCTACATATTCTAAGAAGATCTTTATCGGTTAAACCGTATAACAACACACGTCGTTCCCTTTGTCATCAGTATGTTACTTGCCCGAGATTCGATCGTCGGTATCATCATACCTAGTTCAATCTCGTTACCGGCAAGTCTCTTTACTCATTCCATAATGCTTCATCCCGCAACTAACTCATTAGTCACATTGCTTGCAAGGCTTATAGTGATGAGCATTACCGAGAGGGCCCAGATGCCTCTCCGATACACGGAGTGACAAATCCTAATCTTGATCTATGCCAACCCAACAAACACCTTCGGAGACACCTGTAGAGAATCTTTGTAATCACCCAGTTACGTTGTGACGTTTGATAGCACACATGGTGTTCCTCCGGTATTCGGGAGTTGCATAATCTCATAGTCAGAGAAACATGTAGAAGTCATGAAGAAAGCAGTAGCAATAAAACTGTAACGATCATAATGCTAAGCTAACGGATGGGTCTTGTCCATCACATCATTCTCTAATGATGTGACCCTGTTTATCAAATGACAACACATGTCCATGGTTAGGAAACATAACCATCTTTGATTAACGAGCTAGTCAAGTAGAGGCATACTAGGGACACTATGTTTTGTCTATGTATTCACACATGTACTAAGTTTCCGGTTAATACAATTCTAGCATGAATAATAAACATTTATCATGATATAAGGAAATATAAGTAACAACTTTATTATTGCCTCTAGGGCATATTTCCTTCACTAGCACCTTTGATGTAATGTACTGAAATTCGTCATCTTTATATGAAAATCCGGCTTTTTATATGAAATCCGACCGTGTTTGCATGAATTTAGTCCGGTTGATTTGAATTGTTACAAATATGTATGCGGCTAGCTTGGATGGCTGCCTCCCGCATCCATGCTGGCGGACTGGCACCCCCTTTCCGCAGACAGATGCGGGAGGGTTTTTCCCCGTTGCCATTGAGATGCCCTTATTAGTCTTGCTCTTGATGAAATAAGAGTCTTATGCAGTTAGCCGGTATATCTAAATTTTGACTATTAATACGCATGCAAGTGTATGCTA
The DNA here is from genome assembly GCF_018294505.1 of Triticum aestivum. NCBI lineage: Eukaryota > Viridiplantae > Streptophyta > Magnoliopsida > Poales > Poaceae > Triticum > Triticum aestivum. Next base: position 718,574,284 of record NC_057798.1, on the reverse strand, counting down.
ATTTCCTAGGGGAAATAACACTCTATGTAGGGCCCTTCATCAAGATGGCAATATTCCCCGTGGGGACGGGTACCCGCGAGGATTTACCCATCATAGAGCGGGGACGGGGGACAAATTCACTCCATGGGTATTGTTTGGTGGATACCCATTAGTCTCGCGGGGCGGGGATGGGGATAAAATCCCTCCATGGATAGCCCCCGGTCATCCCCGTCCCCGTTGCCACCTTGACCTTCATCTAACCTTTTTTTAAACACAGTACAGATGCAAGCACTCGTATACATGCACATACACTCACCCCTATGAACGCGCACACGCACACCCTACCCCTATGAGCACATCAGAAAGACTGAGCCAGCATATCCTGAAATAAATCGAGGAATAAATACGAGCACCAGGACTTGAACCCTGCTGGGCTGGGGATACCACAGTCCCTCTAACCACCCAACCACATATTGGTTCGCGACCTTCATCTACCTTTGATTTGTGTGTGGGCGCGTAAAAATTGTACACCTGGTTCTCCCGTACCTTTTGTCTACTTGGACAGTTGAAACACGTACCCCTAGCTTGTTTCTCAATATGACCGAAACATGGTTGACTTCATTTTTGTTATTCTTCAGAGAGAGAAAAAAATATATGGTTGACTTCAGTTCTGCTGGTCCACGAAGCAGAGTAAGCAAACAACCTCTATCAAAAGAAAACGCACGCGGTCACCACCTTGTGTGAATAACTAATAATGCTAATCTTACTTAAGTGAACCGATCAACTAGCAAAGTCCTTCTGATTTCTGAATTCATACTCACGCCGTCACGCGGGTGCACGCGCGCGACGTAGGAGTACTCTGTTTCGACGTGATGTCAACCATTTGCTAATCTTCATCACGCCGACCAGGCTTTCCTGGGTCGGGTCCCTGTCAGTGGTTTCGTGTACCTGTCAGTTGCCTTGACAGGGTGCCATGCAAGTGGCCCTTAGATAACTGCATCAATGCTCCAGGTTTTGGTGATGGCGCGCGCGTCGTCTACGGTTGCGAGGCGTGATGCGACCATTTTGCCGGATAAGATGGTGGTATCCGGTCGGCACAAGCTAGGCAGCAGCCTCTGGTATTTTGATTGGGTCGATGCAGCTTTGCATAATGAATCGGTGCTAATCCTTTTGGGGTACGTTGGGTGCACAGCAGCAGCCGACCTGATTCTAGGATCTTCAACACGCTCTTCGCAGCACCGTTTTTCACCCGTGACATTAACTTTTGAGCGGACAGAGTAACTTGGTAGACTTGGTGCATAGACGTGCTTGGCTAAGTTAGTAAGCTATTTGCTGCTCCAACGAAGAACATGTGTGTGCCAAAAAGAAAAGGAACATGTCATGCCTTTAGGCGAAGTTTAGAAAACCCCAATGGCTGCTAAGCAGCTGGCATGTCGCGTCTGATGCCGATTCTTCGTGCTTGGCAGACTTGTGCACTGACATTTCATCTTGTTGCAACGAGTGAGAAATGCATGAGTGTCCGGGTTCCGGCAGTACCTACCACCGCAGTCGGCAGCGCGCGTACGTATCCAGTGAATCGAAACGTTGGAACGGAAGCGCGCGTACCTACTACTGCGGTTGGTTGGAATGGACCGAGGCGCGGCCGGCCGGCAAGGTAGCAATCGATCGGTCGGGGCGGCAGGCCCGCCCGGTGACGCGAGCCGTCCGGCCGGTAGTTGCGACGCGGCCTGGCAAACCCCCTCACCTTTTGGTGTGAACCGACTCGTGCGGGTTCAGCGCCGGTGCACGCCCGCACGCCTCGCCGTGCACCGGGGTGAGCCCAGGCACGCGCTCATGCGTGCGGGGACGGAGAGGAGGAATCCCTGCGTGCATCTATCTGCGCTGCGGTACGAGGTGGCAGTTGGGGTTCCGGCGCGGCCCGAAGCTCGTGCTCGGGCATCCCATGCCGCCAGCAAGTCGGGCGCATCACCACCACCACCCACCTGCCCCGTTGAATCGCGTCAGTTCAGATTTGCATCAGCGTTTTTTTAGTCTTTTTTTCTTAGGTATATATACACTGATCGGGTTGTCTCACGTGTTTTTTCCTTTGTGTCCACGCCTCCAGGCTGAGCACCTTGTTCCGGCCTGCTGGGGGCCTTTCGCCAGCCCATAGCTGGTGTGTGTGTACAGCCCTACCGCCCTCTTCCCGGCCCATGTCTCCCTTGCACGACTCTACGCCCCCTACGTGTATGCACACTCCGCCTACCAATTTTTAGTTTTTCATTCGAAAGATAGCAACACACGTCGCAATCTACGTTCTCATAAAATTCGGATTCGTACCTACCCGCACTACCGCGTCACGTAGGAAATCCAGAAACCTCCAGAGAAACTCCCCATCACGCATCTCGATCGATCGGCACCGTCGATGCACCAGATCAAATCAATCCACACCGCTCACCAGTTAGCCACACCCAAACCGCCTCTGCATGCGTCGGTTCCCCACGTCGCGCTCTCCCCTCCCGATCGGGACGTGCGTGCGTCGGTTCCTCCCGCGGAAGGAACGAAACTTCGAAGACAGCGCCCGGCCGAACCTTCCGCGGTAAGGAACCGACTCCGGCCACGTCTCCTCCGTCCCGCCCGCTCCCATATAAACCCCCCCTCCCCTGGTCGACGTCCTCACAATCTGATTTCAAAATCTTCCGGGCGCGCGTTGCCTGCCTCATCGATCGAACCTCCGTCGACGTGCGTACGCACTCGCGCCATGGCCGCCGCCGCGCTGGGTGACGTTGATGACCTCGACTTTGACCTGGGTTTTATGGACGGGCTCGAGTGCCTCGACTTCGAGTTCGACCTGCCAGACATGGGCCTCACCGAGTTGTGCCACGGCGGCGACGGCGAGTGCTTGCTGCCCTCCGTGGCCGATAAGGAGGGCGGTTTGGTTTTGGATCTGGGTTCTCATGATGGTGATGGTGCCCAAGGGGGGAGGGAGAGCTCGCCGGACTCCGTGTTGACGGACGACGGCGCGCCGCCGTCGGAGTCGGCCGGGTATCGCGAGGTCGGCGAGATGTCGACATACGCAACCGAGCTGGAGAGGTTCCTCATGGAGGACGAGGATAACGGGGACGCCGGCGGGCCGCTCCATCCGAAGGAGCTTGCCGCCGACGACTACTTCTTGGGTGATCTCGACGACCGTTACATCGAGCCGGCGACTCCAGGGAAGGATCTCGTCCTCGACGACGACTACTTCGGCGATCTCGTCTCGTACGACTACTTCTACGATCTTGCTGTTGCGGGCGACGGCTGCGTCGAGCCCGCGGCCGGTGCCAGCGTGGACGCTGCTGCATCACCGGCGACGGAGGAGGAGGATGCTGGCGAGGACGACGACGAAGCGACCTCGAGGAAGCGTGCAAGGTACGAATGAATTGAATCGAGTTTTCATTCATTCATTCTGTGCTAATTGCAAATTTAGATCTTTTATCTTCCTGCGCCATGGTAATCGGCAGAAATGGAAGAAACAACCTGTACATAATTGGCAGTTAGTGTAAGCTAGATGAAGAAATTTCGTTTCACGAAAAAATTGATGTAGAAATTAACTCGAATATTGCACTATTATTACTTGCAGTTTGATTTTGATTTTTCTGAAAGTGCTTGATCATCTTTGTCATTTGCGCTGCGTATATTGCACTATTATTACTTGCAGTTTACTCTGTTTCCCCTTTCTTTACACATGAGAAGGATTATTTGCAACGAATTTCAATTTGATGAAACTTGTTGCTGATATTTCCGGTGCTGCCTCAGGCAGAGGAAGGGCGCCGCTGCGGTGCCACGCGAAGCAGAGCTCCGGGAAACGCCGGTGATGCATGCCATCTCGTCGATCTCGACTGGAAACGGGTGCCGCCCCCTTGGTTACCATTGGCTGCATCCCTGCACCACAGTGTGCCTGCTGGCCTGATCGATCATCGATCAACCTGTTCTGGGAGAAAGATCGGAACGGCGCCTGGCTCAGGTATTCGAACCGGTAGGTGAAAATTTCAGAGGAACACCTGCATTTCCCCATGTTCCTTCTATGATATTTTCTGCCTTTCACACCAACCCTGCCATTGGACAATTATAAAGTCACGGGACGAATTAACCCACATACTCCTCTCTTCGGAGTAGAAAATTCTGGTGGCAACTCTCGAACAACACGTTTTCAAAAACAAAAAAAATCTCGTTTTCTAATGTACGAGTGCACCTAATACTGCTCTTCTCGTACACACACACATCCCGTACACATTCCAAAGAGCTTAGTGGTTGGTGTCAATTTTTGTTCTCGACCTTCCGCTATTTTTTTCTCTGAAAATCCAGTGAGCACCACCAAGCGTCCAGGCTTGTGTTTATTCAGTGTGGGGCTGCTTATAATCTTGCTCGTGCTGCTACCAGTAAAGGGCTTATGGGTTGTTGTATGTTTACAAGAAACCTTTTAGTAGGAAGAGCAGGACAATCTTTTGTTTTCTACCCTTGTTCGACAGTCCAGCCTTTTTTCTCTGAAAAAATTTGTCGTAAGCACCATCAATCGTCCAGGCTTGTGTGCGGGCAGCATATAAAATTTTGCTCATGCTGTTCGTTTCTTTGGGTAGGCAGAAGCTTCAAGCTGCAGCAACATCGTTTCCTCCCACTAATTACGAAGGCTGCCTCGTGATGAACTAGTACAGCACAGTTTCCTGTATTGTTTACAAGGAAAATTGGAAGGTATGGATTCTGAAAACAAGGTCAGTCTGAATACAGTTTCATGTTTTCCTTCAGAATTTAGCAGTGGTCTCTGTGGTCTCTGCAGTCTGAATACAAGGAAAACTGGCTGTTACAATCCTATGGTCTCTGTGATGTGAGTGTGGCACATTTGGAAGTAGAGATGAAAGCATATATCTGCATATGTTGAATGATCACAATACTCTTTGATGTCTAGATCTTCTATCAGGTTTGAGATCTCATCCTGTTCCAATATGCATGGACTCCACCACCATGTGGATGGTGCAGGCCTGAACTTGAGTCTCTGGATCCAGGCTGCCCCACACTCCGCCCGTTTAATATCTTTATTATTCCAAGTTTTTTTTTATCTTTTATTCCAGGTTTCTATCTAAAATTCTTTTCTCCGGGGTTGAGTAGCAAATATGTCCGTGCGTTGCAACAGGAGAAATATTTATCATGCCTTAAATTTGTTGCAATGGAAGAAAACTTCATCACATTTCCCTATCAGATAGTAAGTATGGCCCAAAATACAACTAATGGCTTCATTTCCCACATCAATTATTCCCAACATGAAAAAGAATTGTGCTTTCAACAGGACCATTTTTGCAAAACAACTGAGAAATGTATGCTTGTTCAGTTTGCGTCTTTCCTAGTTGTATTCCCACCTCCACTGTTTGAGGTGCTATCTAGTCATGATGGTGTATTTAATTCAAGACATCTTAATCTGATTAGGTTAACTATTGTCAAGAAAGAACCATAAACATGGATAACTATTTTTCCTAAACCTGTGATATTTTTTAAAAAGGCCCGCGGGCATAGATCATGTCAGCGGCCATGTCTCATGCCGGCACCATGCCAGCGCCGGCATACAATGCCGGCATCAAAATAGCACCACACAGTTCATGCTGGCGCACTCGCTAGCCGGCGGCACACATGCCAGCACACAAAAAGGGGTGGGATTTGAGTTCGACCACGCCATCGCGGCCCCGTGATAATGCCAGCACACCTACCGGCATACAAAAAAAGGATGGCGTTCGCCGCCATAGAACACTCGTCGTCGAACTTGAGCATGCCGGCCTGCATCTTCTCGGACCACGGCCTCTTCGTTGGCGACACGGTGTTGAGATCCACCTTCATGATCTCCACCCCGGTCATCATGCTCACGAGAGGTGTTGGCGGCCTCGATCTCTAGCATCTTGTCTTGCCTCTCCGCCTCCATCTCAAGCATCTTGGCTTGCTTCTCAGCGTCCATCTCAAGCCTCCTCCTTTGGATCTTCATGAAGGCGTTCATTTGCTCTTCTTTGTAACGCCGACGCTCCTCCTCCCTTGAGTTCTTGCTCATCATGCCCTCCTTCTTGGAGTTGGTCTTTCCTCGCGGTCGTGCCTTGCTTCCCCCCACGCGACTTGAGGGCGGCATATTTCGCCTTGAACTTTTCCTTGTCTTTGATGACCCTAAAGCAATGGGAGAGGTTGAAGCACTTGCCATTGTATTGGACCTTGAATGCCTCCAAAGCTTGAAATGCCTACAAATGTATTTCATGCAAGCATATTGGCAAATGGTATGGAAATGAACACCCAAGCATAAACGGAATGGCACAAAAGAGGGTGGCTTGTTAGCATACCATGGCTTGCAAGCCGATGACACTCATGGGGCAGGCCTTGACGCTCTCAAGAGTGGCACAAAACTTGTTGCACTCTTGTTGGATCACCCTCCATCGCTTCAAAATGGACAAACACCCGCGCGTGCTTACTATTTGGTACGGCGGAAACTTCTTGCGCTCATGAAACTCACGGTGGACACGAATCCAAAAAGTTGAATGCTTTTGTTCGACGCCCGTCTTGGGGTCTTGCCCAATGTCTCCAACACTCACAAATAAGCTTGTCCCCGGCCGCCGTGTATGCCTTGGTCCGCTTGCTCTTCTGCTTCGGCTTCACCCCGGCTAAGGGAGTCCTAGACTAAGGGGTCCCTCAGGCGTCTGGGCTATGTGATGTTGTTGATTGTTTGTGCAGGTATTCGGTGACTTGTGCGTTGTCTCCTATTGGATTGATATCTTAGTTCTCAAAAGTAAGGGAAATACTTACGCTACTATGTTGCATCACACTTTCGATACACTCCGGAACCCTTCCGATGTCCGAATACCACCTTCCAATATATCAATCTTTACCTCTCAACCATTTCGAGACTCCTCGTCATGTCCGTGATCTCAGCCGGGACTCCGAACAAACTACAGTCACCAAAACACATAACTCATAATACAAATCGTCATCGAACGCTAAGCGTGCGGACCCTACAGGTTCGAGAACTATGTAGACATGATCAAGACACATCTCCGATCAATAACCAATAGCGGAACCTGGATGCTCATATTGGCACCTACATATTCTACGAAGATCTTTGTCGGTCAAACTGCACAACAACATATGTGTTCCCTTTGTCATCGGTATGTTACTTGCCCGAGATTCGATCGTCGGTATCGTCATACCTAGTTCAATCTCGTTATCGGCAAGTCTCTTTACTCGTTCCGTAATGTTTCATTCTGCAACTAACTCATTAGTCACATTGCTTGCAAGACTTATAGTGATGAGCATTACCGAGAGGGCCCAGAGATAGCTCTCCGATACACGGAGTAACAAATCCTAATCTCGATCTATGCCAACCCAACAAACACCTTTAGAGACACCTGTAGAGCATCTTTATAATCACCTAGTTATGTTATGAAGTTTGATAGCACACAAGGTGTTCCTCCGCTATTCGGGAGTTGCATAATCTCATAGTCAGAGGAACATGTATAAGTCATCAAGAAAGCAATAGCAATTAAACTCATCAATCATTATGCTAAGCTAACGGATGGGTCTTGTCCATCACATCATTCTCTAATGATGTGATCCCGTTCATCAAATGACAACACATGTCTATGGTCAGGAAACATAACCATCTTTGATTAATGAGCTAGTCAAGTATAGGCATATTAGGGACATTTTGTTTTGTCTATGTATTCACACATGTACTAAGTTTCCGGTTAGTACAATTCTAGTATGAATAATAAACATTTATTATGATATAAGTAAATATAAATAACAACTTTATTATTGCCTCTAGGGCATATTTCCTTCACCATTGGCAATTCACAATGAGAAGGCCCAAGAAGATGTTGAAGATGACAGTTCATGAAGTAAGCATATTGAAGGATCAAGACCCGGAGGAGACTTGAGGCCCACAGGCATAAACCGCCATATGTTTAACTTGTATGTTAAGGAAAGTTTAGTTCTGTCACCGAGCTGGACACGTTGTGTATGAGCCGTCCGGGACTCTATAAGCCGCCGAGCATCAGCCTGTGTATATAAACGGGTGACCCGGTGGTGGGTTAGGGCAAGAGACAACAAGTCGAGAACTAGGTCAAGCGTATTCGCTCCCCGGTAATCGAAACCCAAGCAATACAACCTAAAGCAGGAGTAGACCTTTACCTCGTTGCGAGGGGCCGAACCTGGGTAAACTCTCTGTGTCCCTTGTCCCGTTTTAACCCCTTCAAGCTAACTACGTTACGATGGCTCCACACCTAAGTCCTCATGCTAGGGCATCTGCATGACAATTCCACGACAAGAGGGATCCATGGCAGGAAGTGGTGTGGAGAGGGATGACTGTGGCTATTGTCAAGGCACCGGGGCAGCGGTTTATATAACACCTATGGGCGGTAGACGAACAGACGGGCAGCCGTCGTGTCGTTTGAATGCACGACAGTCGCCTACACCGGGAAGCGGCACGGGGCTCTCTCGACCGGCGCGTCGCTTCAATGCCGACCTAGTGAGCGGTCGCGTCCGCTCTAGGAGGGCATGAATGTGGTTGCTGATGCTCTCGAGCCCAAAAACGCGTGGGAGGGATGAGGGGTTTTTTGTGGGCCATGGCGGTCAGAAACGACCTTGGGATCGATCCGTACTTCCGCATACCTCTCCACTTTTGTCTCTGGTTTGTGAAAGAAATCGCGCCCGTACTGCCCCGTGGATTGATATAGGCCCATGTTGGATGGCTTTTGTAGTCTGGATAGCGTGATCCGAACCGTTGCAGGAGGTTTGCGGGTGAGCGTTGGAGATGCCCTTAAACCGATCAAGTTGTCTCACGTGTTTTTTCTTTGTATCCAGGCCTCCAAGCTTTATTTTTTTGAGAAATATCCAGGCCTCCAAGTTGAGCACCTTGTTCCAGCCTGCTGAGCAGCCCAGAACGTACAGCATTGGGGGCCTTTCGCCAGCCCATTTTTTTTGAAATGAATTTCGCCAACCCATAGGTGGTGTGTCAGCCCTACCGCCCTCTTCTGGCCCATGTTTCCCGCGCACGACTCTAGCCCCCCTACGTATCTACACACTCCAAAACAGTACTTTTGTCATAGCTTCTGACTCCAAAGGTCAGTGTTACGTGCTGGCAGACCGGTCGAAACACTGGGCCGGTCGCGTCCCAGCCACAGGATAAACCTTTTGTCATCCGTTAGATTAGGCTACTCTTTTGTTTACCTCAGACCATGGGGGTTTCTCCATAATAGAAAAAAGAAGAAAGAGAGCAGCGCCCCGCTCGTCCTAGGCCGGCCATGCTTGCCGGCCACCCACAGGCACCCTCGACTGGTCAAGGAGGCACACCGCATAAGGTCGTCGTTGTCATAGGCATGCAGTCGTCGTCTTTCCCGTGCTCGTTGGCTGCTCGTGCCTTCTGCCGTTCTGCGCTCGCCCTCGGCTGGTTGTCGTTGTTGTCGTCGGCACGAGGCCATCGTCGTCGGAGCCCTGGATGTGTTTGTTGCAGCATGGGGTCGCCGCTGTCCTAGGCTCCAGCATCCGATTTGGTGGCCGGGCATCGCGGGGCACATTAGTAGCATCCATGGTGGCCGGTTGCTCCCATGGTAGTAGCATCCTGTAGTGTCGGCTCCAGCATCCAGCAAAGCAGTTGCAGCATCCGCGCAAGCATGGTCACTGAGGTCCCAGCATTCCGGCGGTTCTGCCGGTGACTGGTTCCAGCTTTTGAAGAAGCCGTTTGTAGCTCTCACTACAAAAAAAAGACACATCCGTGACATTTTGGGCCGAACGAATTTTTTTTCTGTCATACATATGACACTTCTATGACAATAATTGTGACAAAACCCAGTATCATCATAGATGTGGTGGGATCCTACTTCTATGACAAAAAATAATGACAGAAAATGGGCATTTCATCCTGGGCGGGCCGGAGACGCAGCCGCATGACATTCTTTGGGCCGTCCATGATGGAAAAAACCGTGGTAGAAGCGAGGGGAGGAAAATTTCGGGGAGTTGCCGGTTACGGTGGGAGGTCGGGGGCGGAGCGATGCGCGTTTCTCTCGTACGTACGCGCGTGTGTGCGAGGCGTTGGCTCTAACTGAACCCGAGCGAGGCGTTGGGCTCTAACTGAACCCAAGCGATTGCACTGCAGGCTACGCGTTACTGACCCCGAGCGATCGATCGATGGTTGTTAACTGAACCTGATGGAGCGATTCCTTCACTACTGCTGCTAACTGAAGCCGGTCGATGCTGCCTCTAGGATGAACAGTGAGC
>NC_057798.1:718544573-718563682 GCF_018294505.1 Triticum aestivum | reverse complement strand
TGTTTTGCAGTATGCCACACCCCTCCCGATGAACAGGACCCCCGTTTCGACCGTAGGAGGTCCATTTCGTCCGTTTTGTGGTATGCCACACCTCTCCCGATCAACAGGACCCCCGTTTCGACCGTAGGAGGTCCGTTTCCTCCGTTTTGCGGTACGCCAGGCCCCTCCCGATCAACAGGACCCAGTTTCGAACGTGGCCGGTTGAACACAAGGCCGTTTCCTCCGTTGTGTGGTACGCCAGGCCTCATTTCCATCGCCTGTTCCGTCCAAGCCCTCCCGATGAACACGACCACGCATTCCGTTCTGACCCAGCCGGTTGGCTCCCCATGAACACGACGACGACGCTCTTTCTCCGTTCCGACCCAGCCATGCACGTATGCGCGAGTAGGCGTTCGAGACCCCGCCCGTATGTACACATATGTGGCCGTATTTTCTTTCTTGCACCCTGGCCGATGTACGTACGTGTACATGCTACGTGCACGCCTCTACTATGACACGTGCGCGCCTCTACAACGACCAATATGTACCTACAGGTTCGTGACCAGAAGGACAATGCTACGTACGCTTCGACCAGGTGGGTCCCGACTGTCAGGCACTTCCTTGCGTGCGAAAATGTAGCTGGTGGGTCCCAGCAGTCAGAAGGGCGAATCGTTTTTTTTTTGCCCGAACGCACTTCCTTGCGTGCGAAGGTGTAGTTGGTGGGTCCCAGCAGTCAGAGGGGAAACGTTTTTTTTTTCACGAAATACGGTGGCCCGTCCGGTGGGTCCCTGCTGTCAGGTGGAGGAATAATTATTTTCCGCGTAATAAGGAGGCACTTCCTTGCTGTGGCCGTGGACCTAGCTGTCAGCCTCTCCACATATAGTCCACGTCCGATGGAAATCGTTCCTTGACCACGTTGACCACGCCGCGCCAAGAGCACCAGGGCGATGGACGACGGCGAGGCCTAGGAAGGGGACGACGGGCAGCCGGGGAAGACGCAGCAGTGGAAGCCCGCGCCGAGAGGAGTACGAGGGTTCACTGGTTTGGCTGCGGTGTGAGGCTGCCGTCGCCGCAGGGCCTGGCCAGCGGTGGGAATAGTAGGGGGCGGTGAGGCCTCCGCGGCAGCACATCCGGCCACGGGAGGCAGGAGCATGCGGCATGACCGGCGCTGCTTTGGGCGGCTGGAGCAAGAAGACCAGAGGTTGAAGAAGCACTACGGCCGTTGGATGGACATCGTACGGTCACTGGAGCTAGAATCGTTTATATTGACTAAGTTGACAAAGCCCTCCGTCCCCGTCAACTTAGTAGGCCCACAAGTCAGCCTCCCACCAAGGTGGGTCCCAACTAGCTGGGGGGTATTCATTTTTTTGTGCGTAATAAGGAGGCACTTTCGGTGGTTCCGAGCTGACAGCAAGGGGAACATTTTTTTCATGAAATATGGTGGCTCATCGGGTGGGTCCCAGCAGTCAGGGGCAAACGTTTTTTTGCGAAATACTGGTGGCTCGTCCGGTGGGTCCCTGCTGTCAGGTGGAGGAATAATTATTTTCCGCGTAATAAGGAGGCACTTCCTTGCGGCTGCCGTGGACCCAACTGTCAGCCTTTCCACGTACAGTATTCTTCCGATGGAAGTCGGTCGTTGACCACATTGACCATGCCGCGCCGAGAGCACCACGGTGGTGGACGACAACGATGCCTAGGAAGGGGACGACGTGGAGCCGGGGAAGATGCGGCAGTGGATGCCCACGCGGAGAGGAGTACGAGGGTTCACTGGTTCGGCTGCGCTGCCATCGCCGCAGAATAACAAGGGGTGTGGGTGAGTGGAGTTGAGGGATGGCCTGGCCAGCGGTGGGAGTAGTATGGGGGCGGTGAGGCCTCCGCGGCAGCACAGCCGGCCACGGGAGGCAGGAGCAGGCGGCACGACCGGCGCTGCTTTGGGCGGCTGGAGCAAGAAGACCGGAGGTTGAAGAAGCACTATGGCCATTGGATGGACATCGTACGGTCAGTCGAGCTAGAATCGTGCATATTGACTAAGTTGACAAAGCCCTTCGTCCCCGTCAACTTAGTAGGCTCACTATACTGGGTCCCAGCTAGGAGGGGGAGTATTCTTTTTTTGGGCATAATAAGGAGGCACTTCCTTGCGTGCGAAGATATAGCTGGTGGGTCCGAGCTGTTAGCGGCGGTAATGTTTTTTCGCAAAATACAGATGCCCTGTTAGTGGGTTCCCAGATGTCAGGTGGAGGAATCATTATTTTGCGCGTAATAAGGAGGCATTTCCTTGCATGCGGCCGTGGACCCAGCTGTCAGCCTCTCCACGTACAGTCCACTTCCGATGGATGTCGTTCATTGACCACGTTGACCAGGCCGCGCCGAGAGCACCAAGGTAGTGGACGACGGCGAGGCCTAGGAAGGGAACGCCACGGAGCCAGGGAATACTCGGCAGTTATTTTCCACGCGGAGGAGTATGAGGGTTTACTGGTTCGTCTGCCGTCGTCGGAGAATAACAGCATGTGTGGGACGGAGGGTGAGTAGAGGGATAGCTAGGCCAGCGATGGGAGTATGGTGGGGCGGTGAGGCCTGCACGTCAGCACAGCCGGCCGCAGGGAGGAGGGAGCAGGCAGTCCCGCCGGCGCTTGTTTGAGCGGCTGGAGCAGGAAGAGCAGAGATTGAAGAAACACGACGTCCGTTGGATGGACATCCAACAATATACAGGCCATCTGTGGAAAGCCTCAAATCTGTGGAAAACAGCATACAACCCATCTGCCATTATTTCAAATAGTTTACAGCCCATTTGCTAATTCTTACGGGTTTTTTTGGAGCCCATATTCTTTTTGTTAGCATTACAGCCCATATTGTGGCCACGGTTAAAAAATTATACGGAATTTTGCATATGTCGGTGCGGTCTGAACTGTTTTTAATCCCGAAATTTTGAGTCACATTCAGACTGATTTTAAAAATAAATGTTTATCAATATAAAATCCAATAAATTGTCCACGCATAAAAACAATGCAATTTAAAATCTCGAAATGGAAAAAAGATATTTGAAACTTATTGCCGGTTTGATGTGTTTTAAAAATGTACAACCCATTTCTCATTACTGATAGGCCATTTTCTCGGCCAGCCGAATGAAGCTCTCCTCGTCTAGCCCAACAGGCCTGATAAAGTGACTTACTTGGCAAATCACAAAAAAACTGGGCTAGCCATTTTCAAAAAGAAAAAACTACTACTGGGCTGGTCTGTGGTAAACATAAAAGAAAAGGTTGTCTAGACAGGCCAGAGTGTCCCGCATAGCCCAGTTGACACCCTGCTTCCGTCTCAAAAACATATTAGATAAATGCCACTCCAATTATGGCGATTCATAAAAATGCCACTGCAATTTCCAAACTTTGAAAAATGCCACTGCAATTTTTGCAAACTTTGAAAAACGCCACTGCAGTTTGCAAACTTTGAAAAATGCCACTCCAGACTTCAAAAAATGCCACTAGAAATGGCATTTTTCAAAGTTTGGAAATTGCAGTGGCATTTCTCGGAGGCATTTATCAAATTAACCCAAAACAAAAATAACTGGGCGAGCTACTGGGTCCCTGGTGTCAGCCGCTCGTTGTGCAATTCTCTCGTTTATTGACTACGTTGACAATGGCATGGGACCCAGATGTCAGAAATCCACTAGGAGGAGCTATTTTTTTATTGGCTTGAAATAAGGAGGCACTTGCTTGCGTACTGCCATGACCTTGGCGGGTCCCTGCTGTCATCCTCTCGACGTACAATCATCTCCTGATTGTGTACGCATCAACTTGCTAGGCCCACAAGTCAGCCTCTAAACCCGTGGAGGACAAATACAACCCATTTAAAAAAATAACAACCCATTCCATACGTTCAAACGGTAAGTTCAACATTCAGAGCAAAGTAACAGGTCTGATCCACATATAGAGTACTGAACTTCCACGTTGACAACCATCATAGCCAAGTTAACTATCTACTCCCACTAGACTAACTTGCTCTTAGCTAACTAGATGATGCCGGCGGTACACGCTAAACGCCGGCACCGGCGTCCTGCGCCTCGCCTTGGACTTGCCAGAGGTGCGATAGGGCGCGTTGCTCGCGCGCGTTGGCCCTTTCCATGCCGGCGTGGTCCACCAAAGCTTCGGCTTCCAAGCGGGAAACCCACTTGACGAGCTGGTAGTAAAAATCGGCGTCGCGAACGCGTGCGTGCCCGACAGGCTCCAGGGCTATCTGCCGGGCGCCGGCCTCCACGTAGTCGGCCCAGTTGCGGGCGCTCTGCTCGCGACTCAGAGCGTCGGTGCGCTGCTGCTCCATGTCCCGCTGGCGGCGCAAATTGGCGTTACGCTGCTCCTCCGCCAGGCGGTCGCGCTTCAACAACTCCTGCTCCTCCGCCATGCGGTCGCGCTCCAACAACTCCTCGATCTGCGGATTGTCATCTAAAGACAGATAGAATGCCTCCTCCCTCCGTCTGCCTTCCGGTAAAAAACCGAACACTAGTTCCGGCGGTGACCGCCTCCGGCGTCGCCTACCGCGGACGGGCGGGGGCATGGCGGACGTGGCGAGCGACATCGGGCTGGTGGGGGCTTATGAGGATATGGCGAGTTGGGTCATGGTGGCACTGGAGAATGCCGGGAAACAGTACTTATAGGGGGAAGGTAGCACGACGGTCATCGGAATTCAATGCATAATGGCTTAGCGCGCCAGCTTGTCATGGAAAACTAGGAAAACTGAAATTATGACTGTGCCGTCCCGTCCCGTCTGGTTGGCACGCCGGCATGGTTGTCTAATGACTGCACTCGAATCATCTCCCTCCTTGTCAATAATGATTTCACGGATTTAAAAAGCCCGCAACAATTAAACCATATCTTTTTTCACATCAGTTAGCTGCCTTAATTACGGCCGACTGCATGCAGGCACTCAAAATCGCTCGCAAGTAGTACGCGAAGCAGCATGCAACGAGGCGCAGCCAAGGGCATGCATGCAGCCACTTAAATCGCTGGAATTAATTAGGCTTAAACTTCTGCATGCCGTTAATTATTGCCATGCCTTGGTCTTGCTGCTTTGCTCACGGGACTAATAAACCCGGACGGAGGGAGTACCTTGGTTGGTGAGAGGTTTGAATTAAGCCCTGCAAACCGGAAAGGAGGTACTAGTACGTGCGTGATCCGCTATTTATTCGTGTAGGATCGAGTAGGTTGTTTCTTGAATTGAGCTCTGCAAACCGGAAAGGAGGTAGTACGTGCGTGATATGCTATTTATCCGTGTAGGATCGATAGTGTAGCTTGTCAGTTTCTTCAGAGGTAGGCATTTTTATCCGTGTAGGATCGATAGTGTAGCTTGTCAGTTTCTTCAGAGGTAGGCATTTTTATTCAAAAAACTGCCACTTCGCATCTTGCGTCGCAAATAAAACTTCCAGGTGCGCATTTGTAGGCTAGCTAGTGATCTATCAGTAACTTGTAAACACTGAGCGAACAGAAATAAGTAACTGTTAATGCATCTCAATGATTCACAGATCATATACAAATATGTAGCTCCAAAAGCAAAGATCAGCAAGTTCGAATCTTGCGTCGCAACTAAAACTAACTAGTACGATTCCCATACATAAGATCAACATGTTAATGCATCTCAATGATTCACAGATCATATACAAATATGTAGCTCCAAAAGCAAAGATCTAGAAAAAACATCTGTTCTTCCTACTAACATGGATGCTTCTCTTGGCCAACACTCAGTACAGACTGAAAGACAAATTTGTTTGTGAAGTCTACAAATCCTCTTGCAAACGTAAGTGGTTTCACCAACAGCTGGAACCATGAGAATGAACCACACATGATGGAGGAACATCCACTGCAATATGATTTGGTCTTCTCTCAATCACACCGCGAGACTATTTTCGGAATACAAACTTTAACTTAGGGAAAATGATGCCCATTGTATAATCAGACCAAAGCAATGAAGCACCAACTGTTGGCCAGTAAATAGTACAGTACTACTTTTCTGCAGTCCATGAAGTGACTATCAATCTTTGTGTCCATTTTCAAATGGCACTGCATGCAGTGACTATACTATTCTCTTGTGCAGTTCAACCAAAATTGCGAACACTTTGTTTGTTTGCCAAATAGCAACGGGCAGACATCTCTGTCTGCACAAATATCAAGCAGCTAGTAAACATATACCACACCATGTTCGCATTGATGGAAGAGGTGAAATTGATACAACCGAAATTGAGCATCCAATCATTGAATCCTATCCTACACCTCCAATGTAGGTCCACCCTGCCAATAAATTCACATGCAAACCACTAGTATTACTATCTAATGATAGTACAAAACGAGTAGCAAGATAGTAGCAAACCATGTACCTTTGTAATGAACAGCTCATAGTGCCACCAATTGGATATAAAGGTTTGGAAAAAACATGCTCCTAATGTTGAACCAGCTGGACTTTTTGTGCAGCTCCACTAAAATCGAGCATCCCTGTTTGCATAGATATTGAAAGTGTGATTACTATAAAAGTGGCACTAGTTGAAGCATAGACTCACAAATATAAGCATTCTAATTTCTTAATGGGAAAAGGTAGCAAGACTGTTTCTAACCACCTGTTTGAAGGAATACATAAAGTAACAGCGGCTGATGTCAGGAAGGCATACATAGTTTGTTTTTCTGAAAAACTGAGCCATTTCTGACCTTTCCTCTTCTTTTAAGCAAATTTTGTGCAGTTCTACTAAAATAAAATGCCATCACCGCCTTGACAATTTAGTTACACTGTACAAAAGGAAATGACTTAACATTACATCATGATGTCGGGTATGTAGTAGGCAGGCATTAGAGACAAACATATAGACCTCCTTTGATAACATAATGAACATTAATTTTAACAAAGGTGTGACTAGCTTTACTGGGATAATTTGAGTGAACTCTACACCCTCTGTTCCTTAATATGAGACGTTTTCGCGGTTCAATTTAAAGTACCCAAATGTCTAGTATTTAGAAAAACAGGTAGTAGTTTTCTTGAGCACATATCTGAGAAAGCTTGCCACACGTTATTTATGTCCATACGCTAATGCAACACCATTCGAATACTACAAATATACACTAATCCAGTGGCTAGTGCAACAGTAGAGTAGTTAGTTTATTACAGGGTACAGTACAATGGTTTTACTAAACAGATTTCAATAAACTCTAGCACTGGAAGGTTTCTATAAGAATTAACAATACAAAATGTAAAGGTAACAAGTTTCAGCATTGGTATACTAGCTGTGCATGAGCATGAAACCAAATAAAAAAGTCTGAACGTAACTAGCATTGTTAACTAATGACAGTATAAAAAAATTGAAACCATGTACCTCCAAGGTAAATATCATTTCGAACTCGGGGGGACCTTAAAAATTTCTATCCCAATCTTGATAATGGATCAAACATAAAAACTTGATCGAACGAATCAAGAGAACAGTCGGAGGAGGAAGTGCCCACTCTTGACCTTTCCTCTTCTCTTCATAATTGTTTGTGCAGTTTAACCAAAATAAAATGATATCAGCGCCTTGGCATTTTGGTGACACTGTACAAAAAAATTAACTTATCTCATGAAAGTGTGGTATGTAATCTATAAGCATTAATAGTGCAAAAATCTAAAGGTAGTAACAAGTTTCATCGTTGGTATACTGGCTGTGCAACAACATTATAATGCCTTAACTGAAAAATCTTTAATACATCCACAATCAACAGCTAACCCTGAAATAATCCAGTGACATTAAATGGCATTGCTTAAATTTATCGGTGGCATTAGACTGAGAGCGGCACTAGTTAAATGTGGCTTCACTTTAGCAGTAGCATTGCTTGACTTGACTGCTGGCGTTATACTAACAGTAAAAAAAGTGGCAATAAGAGCATGGGAGGCCCATTCGGACAGTGGGTGCACCAGTACGATGTACCTCCACGGACGCAGAGTGGTGAGGGAGGTATGGTTGCCCAGAGCAACAAATATCCAGGCAGCATATGTGGATTACGTCCCATTTTTGTTCTCTTTAGCCACCTTTTTCCTATGTGAGGACAACAAACCGATCGACCTGGTCATTCTCTATTGCATTGCCATGCCTTTCTACCCTTCTTCAACCAAGAGACACGAGACTCGTTCCTTAGCTACTGATTTTCCCCTTTTCAACCTAGATGCGGGTTCGATGCCTACTCTCTTGGACAGTACAGTCTCCCTTCCTTTCCTTATTCAACCCAGACATGCATTAGTCTGCATGAAGTAGGGTTTCCTTTAATAGTGCAAATTACGGTTTTTGTCTGCGTGGCCAGCAAAGCAGAGGATAGCAAATTGGGAAGATGGTGGAGTGGAAAAAGATCCACATGCAACAACGTGCCAGATGGGGCAATAGAACAAGGGTATGGTTCGAAAAGAGGTAGCATACCTGAGGGTCGGCGGGAAGTGGCTTCGCTCGTGGTCGTAGTCCTCCGCACACACTACGGCAGCGATCCCGCGCGGGCACTAGGTCTGAGAGGACGGCCTTGTCGTCAGTGCGTGACCTTGCTCGCCGACGATGAGTGCGTCAATGTTGCACGTCCTTTTCTTCTCCGGCGGATCTGTGACCACCGGTGAGGAGGGAGAGAGGGGTCGTCTTTTTTAGATCTGGAGAGAGGGTCGTAGTGTGAGAAGCAAGTGGGCAGCCCTTGGCAAGAAAGCGCTGAAGCTCCAGCCTATATATCTTCTTTATACTACTAGTACTGGAGGTGGAATAGTGGTAGAGTAGTTTATATTTTCTCTGTGTACAGTACCAGTTAGTCGTGCTTCAAAACTGAACGGCGCGCCATTAAAAAAATAAAGGCTGATAACTAATGCGGCACCTTGGGCCAACGCAGCCAGATCGCATTTTGCATGAGAAATTACACACCATGTCTCGTTGACATGTGGTCCCGTTCCACATATTAGTGAGACGACGGCGAGTAGTAGGAGTATTTCTGAACCGACGTGTATGCCCGGGCGCC
The DNA here is from genome assembly GCF_018294505.1 of Triticum aestivum. Classification (NCBI taxonomy): domain Eukaryota; kingdom Viridiplantae; phylum Streptophyta; class Magnoliopsida; order Poales; family Poaceae; genus Triticum; species Triticum aestivum. Next base: position 718,554,716 of record NC_057798.1, on the reverse strand, counting down.
CCTTCGTGAACCGTGGCAAACTGGCAACCGTCCACCGACTCTTCGACTTTCCCTCTCGATTTGGAACTGCCGTCACACGCTCTTCCTCTCCCTCCTCCATTTTCCTTCAGCCCTTCACCCTTTCTTCTGCCATTGTTCAATCGTCTTCTCCATGGAGGGAACAGGACGGAAACAACCCTGTTATTCTTGCCCCGATCTGAAAGATGACGTGGTGGAGGAACTCATTGATCGGTGCGACATCATCACCTCGGCTAGCATGGCAGGTTCGTTCAAGCCCATTCTCGACTCAACTAATAACATCATTACAAGGAACCCAAGATTCAAGGAGCGGTTTGATCTCCCCTATCTTCTTCGTCGTGACCCTGATGACTGGCGCCGTCACGACGGAGGCCTCGCCCTGTGCAAGTTGATGCCGCTTGATAATGATATGTATGATGTTAAGATGCCATCGCTTGAGGGCAAGGCTTGGGCAGGCACAAATGGAGATTGGGTTGTTTACATTGGGTCCAACTGCGAGTGGGAACTTGTGAATGTGTACACTCGTGACCGAGTTCCACTTCCAAAAATCTCAGCAGACTGCCCAGAGGTTGAGCACACCGGTATTGTACGCACGTTCAAATACAATCATGGTGACTGTCTTCTAGGGAAGATAGCAATTTCTCGAGTCCCCAACCGCTCTTAGAATTACAACAACTATGAAGTTGTTGCTATCTTCGACAAGCTTGTTGCTGTTGTCAGTGGTTTGACTGGATGGATATTGCTCAAAAATCAGTTTCTGTACACGGATGAGTACTGTGATGCAATTCAATACGAGGGCCTTGTGTTTGCTGCCACCACTCGTGGCACTGTTTTTGCATGGCATCCTCGTTGTTTCGGTACATTTGTCTTCCACCGTAATTATAATTGTTTCATCCACATGCATGCGGGTAGCAAGGCTGGTCATAGTGGGGAGTAACTTAGACTAGTAACATGCATATGTTACTAGTAGTTTATGTTACTACCTCTATAGTGCATAGTATCTTAGATTAGTATCATAGGTGGACTCATTTATTGCCATGCATGACACATAGTAGCATCACATTTATTATGTTATGGTATCTACCTATGTTACTATAACCATCTCTCTCTTCCTTAATTGCCTGCCACATAAGCATGTTTGCGAGTCCCAAGTGCATGATACTACTTATGTTACCCCCACTATGGCCAGCCTTACTAATTAACCTTCTTCTTGTGTTTCCAAGGTCCTGTGAACATTCCACCACCTATACTTGAAGATTTTTATAACCAAGGGGGAGATTATGATGGTGATGATCACGGGCATGAGGACGAGCAGCGCCCATATACTATTTGGCGCCTGGCAACTAATTCTGATGGATCACCTCTTCTCGTGTGTATACAGCCCACTGATGATGTTACTGCTAAGGAAGCAGGTGTAGTCTCCCATGGTCGCACTCTCCGGACCTATTCCAACACCCGTTGCATGGTATTCGGGATGGATACTAGGGTGCTAGCGCCAACTCCTTCTCCCTGGTACAGAATTGATAGTCTTGGAGAAAACTCGCTCTTCCTTGGACAAAACTATCCAATGATGGTGAAAGGCGATCCAACTGGTGTTGACACAACGTTACTACCATTTATGAGAAGCAACTATGTCTATACCTTGGACATTTGGGTGGTTCCCTACCCTGGTACTGATATAGTAGGCCGCTTCAGCCTGGATGATCAGTCCTGCGTTGGTCTCCAGATCGACAATGGATGGCTTGTCCCAGAGAATCACTTGTGGTTCAAAGCAAGCGTTTCCAACGCTGAGGAATGGTTGAGTTGAAGTTCATTTCATTGCTTGTTATTTGTTGTGTGGTGAAAACTTTAGTATTTATAATGTATCCTCGTTGTCGATGTGGGTTGATGACCTATTGTATGTAATAAAATGATATGCTTGTGATAAACTTACTAAATTTATGAATGGCTTTCGAGTTGCTTCTATGAGTGAGTGGTGCGACGAGGCAAAAAATATATTTTCCGAATACATAATTGTACGTGCATTGCAACAGGTTATCGGATGGGGCCAATCAACAATAGTAGTACACTATTTGTACTAGCTTCACATGCTTTGCGCGTCGTGCGGGTGTTTTTACTGTAGCCCTACTGTACTATGTAACCAGCACCTCGAATCCTCGATACTAGTAGTACTATATAGAACTAACTAGTAGGAGTAGTAGGGTGGCATGGGCCAGAACAAGCATTCACGTCCAGGAGTACGACACACGCCACCAGCACGACTTCCATCTGACATCATATTTCTTGGAGTCCATGCTAGAGCAATCTCTTCAACCTCATCGTTTCTCTAACTCAGCCATCACGCGGCGGGCGAGGTGGGGGTTTGCCGATAGTCGGTTTCCTTAACTGCGGTCCCACTTGTAAGGCCAACTACAACGCGCGACCCCAAACGGACCTCCATTTTGCACGAACTCCAACGATATTTTTGACTAGAAAAGCAAGACCAAAGAAAACAAGAACCACAAGAATACATTTTACTACTCCTGTAAGTTGGATTAGTGCCTTCTCGATGCATTCATTGTTGATCTGCGGAAGCTCGATCTTGCGTGCTTCTTTCTTCTTCGAGTGTAAAGAAGTAGACGTTGCTTCCTCGCATCTAGTCTCATGTCTAGCCTCTATTCTAGTACCCCCTCCGGTCCGTTTTTCTCTGCGTCTAAGCAGCAACACGCATACCAAGTAGGAGTATCAACAAGTGCACTAATCTCATCTATAGCCTCTGTGCTAGCTAAAAGTGATAGAACATCTACTAAATTGTGCTCTATCAATATATGGATGTACTCTTCTTCCCAATACAAAAACTTGCATCCATTCTACTCCCTCCGTTGCACAATACATGCCTTCTATTTGTCAAAATATATAGGTATCTAGACATGTTTTAGTATATAGGCACATCCATTTTTGGACAAATGGAAGTCAAGTATTTTGGAACGAAGGGAGTACACAATAAATTTTTTAAGTTAGCACAACTAGTCTAATCCGAGAGCACAACCGAAATTTGGTCGGGTTCTTCCTCCTTTTGCCGACACATGGGACATCCAGCATCCAAGTCGTGTCATGAAAGAAAATAGAGTGGTAGTTGATAAGTTGAAGCCACAAGATGTGCATCTTGGGTTAAACTGTAAATAGAATCTTACTACTCTTGAGTAACTGCAAAAGCGGCCACCGAAGAACTTTCTTGGATTTGTTTTTCATCACCAGCACGTCGAGGTGAAAGATGTGCAGGTTCAGTGGGTCCTCTTGCGTTTTCACTGACATGTGGGACCACATGTGAGCAAATAGATGATGGGCTCCGCGGGTCCGCTGGCTGGCTGAGAAGAGAGATAGAGGAGTGTTGAGCATGGACTGCAGGAAATATGTTCTACGTACTGTACCTCGATATAGGCTCGATATAGTGGGGTGGCATGGGCCATAACTAGCATTCACGTCTAGCACTACGGCACACGCCACCCACACGAGTCCCATCCGACACCAATTTTCTTGGAGTCCATGCTACAACCATCTCTTCTCCCTCCTGTTTTCTTAGCCATCGCGTGGTGGGCGGGGTGGGGGTTTGCCGATAGTCGGTTTGCTCAACTATGGTCCCACTTGTAAGTGAAAATGCAACACCGCACACATTCCCGCTTGAGCGGAGTGCCGGACCAACCGTGTGGGGGTGCAACGCGAACACGGCAGGCTTTTCCTTTTGAACTCGTAACTTGTAAAATTTGGTTCTGCTCCATGGCGCGATCGATAGATAGAAAATAATGATTTTGCCTAGAGTAATGAGAAGTTTGGTTCTGGTGCCGTTCATGCATGGAGTATGTACAAAAATTATGAAGTTGATGCGAAAGGTAAGATAATTACTGTAGTATCATATACTACTACATGGATTTGGCGAAAGATAAAAATACATACGGATCCATCAACGACATTCTCACGCCCTAGTGCGCCGGGTCACCAACCGACGTGTGAGGAGCAGCGGCGTTGGCGGCGAGCTCAACGTGCTTCTGAACAGTGCGTCCAAGGTTGCCCTACGGTCCAAGAAGGCCTGCGTCCTATTGTCCTCCTCTTGCATGCGCGTAGACGTGGGTGATTATGTCCATGGTGTCTTGCTGCGCCAGGCGCTGCACGGCGAGCGCGACCTCAAGGTGGACATTCTCCGGCGCGACGGCAGGCAGTCGCAGGGCCACCAGTGCATCGAAGAGGTTGTCACCATAGTGGCCATTGAGGGTGGCGGGCATCGAAGAGCCTGGGCGCGTCGGCTGAAGGCTTACGTCAAAGTCGCCCGCGAGCTTCTTGACGATGGTGAACTTGTCGAGGAAACCTATGAGGACCTGGTCGAACAAGGAGACGAAGATGTTGTCCAAGCGGCCCCTCGCCCTGCCGGCCTCAAGCAATACTACCTGGAGATGTTCCTCATTGCCGGGCCGTAGGCCGGCGTCGTGGACCATCTGTTACAGCCGGCTGATGCTCGCGCTCATCGCCTCCATGGGTCTAGCTTAGCTTCTACTAGTCAACTGATCTTGCGATTCGAGTGATCACTCTTGCCCTTGGTTAGCGTGCGTAGGTGCGTAGGATGTCGTACTACTCCTCGGCCCTCTACTGCACCTGCCTTTGGCTGTATGATAGGTGGGCCAGCCACCCCCTGGGCCCACATGTCATTCACCCAAAGGCAGTTACCGTAAGTCAATGAAGTTGCGCCCCCTTCGTGCCGGTGCAGTATAGTCATCTCACCGGACCTCTAGTTGGGGCCAAACGAGAGAGGTTTGATGTTTACTGGTTTATTGGTCACCTTTGCATTTTGCGCCAAGTTTTGACCTTTGATTTAACAAATGAAATGTTAATGCATGTAAACAAAAATGTTGTGTAAGTCACATTACAAAAACCAAATAATCCCAAAACACTTAGGCACGGTGCATTAACTCCCTCCTTGTTTCTTATTTCGTGACATATCAACCAATGAGAGATGTGGGCCGTGCATGCTTTCAATGATTTGAGACTACCAAACATGACATGAAGTGTTTAGTTCATTGCATCATTGCATGTAATCCTATTAAGACTCTAGTTAGCAAGAAAACATTAAGTTCTCTCGCCGATAGAAATAAAACACCATGTATTTTATTTACAGAGGGAGTAGTACATTTTTTGTGACATGCATAACTAGATATTGCTAGTCAAATACTAAAATCCAGATGGACGTGGTAGTACTCCTAAATCCAGACGGTGGTGCTACTAGTACTAGTAGTAGTACTACCAATGTAGTACTCCTAGGAGTACTAGCATTGTACTACTCGTTGGTCAAATTATTACGTGCTTCTCCTCACAGTGAAGTGACAAGACCCTGCGCCGGAGATGACACCTGAGTATAGGCACCGTGTTCGGCATACCATAGTCAGCCTCACCGTCTGCAGTCACTATCATCATGGCTGTAGAGCTAGCCTGCTTACAACTAGCCCTGTTCGACATAATTTCCCGTGCGTAGATGCCCGTGCATTGCACGGAACACCAAGATTGGGGGTGGACTGCTCCGGCAGCGTCCATCGCGCCAGATTTTTCCACGGCCTTCTAGATGTGGTGGGGAGGAGATAAGGCTGATTGTGAGAGACGAGGAGTTGTTTGTAAATAGGGAACAAGTGTGGGCATCTTTTTGCAAAAATGGAGAAGCTTGGTTTGTATGCGTCAGATCTAGATCCGACGGCTACTGGTGAAAGATGGGAGGCACAACATCATCACCAACTCATGACCTGTTTGATTCGTAGGATTTTGAAAACGCAGGAATAGGACACGGCAATATTACAAGTTTCAAATTGATATTACAAATGTTAGGAGTAATGCTGCACCTAGGAAGAGGGAATTACTAGGAAGTTCACGTAAGAACTTTCGTTACTTTAGGTGGATGCAGCGTTATCGTACAAACTAAAATCCACCACCCTGACAAGTCACTAATGGGCAAATAAGTTTTCGAGTCTCTGGCCACTTGATGTTTCAAAAACAAATTCAGCTTCCGCGGAGACTTTGTCATTTAGGCTTAGACACTTGCGGTGATCAGCATGCCACTCATTGTTGTGCCAGAGAATGCCAAACCTCATTACCTTGAGCACACTTGCCTCCAGAACAAAGAACCTGGCCAATTTAATCTCAAATGTGCTGCCTCGGTAGTCGATCAAATCAATTTCTGTAAGATGGAGATCAAGGCATTCGATGAGATTGTTATAGTGCAGCACATTTTTCACTTTCGGGTCTTTTTTTATCTAAAAAAGAAGAGAACATATTAGAGCAGCTGGCTGCATAAGATTGTCGTGTCATCATGAGGTACCAATATCATTCGCTCATACGATAGGGTTGGCTGGCTAGTGATATTTTTTCACTCTCTCTCTCTCTCTCTCCCTCTCTCTCTCTGTTTCTGTTTCCTCTCATTTAACTAGGAGCACGTGAAGAGCTTGGGCATTTGTTGCCTTCCACTATGTGGCTGATGCCATATTTCGCAAAACTATGCCACATAATACGCATCGATGTCAAATCAAAAGATTTTGGCACCGCTCTCGCAATGCGAGAGAGTTGGCACCGCTGTGCACACAGACCCACATGTATAAACAAGTCAATCAAACCAACTACACCAGCTTCTCACTCTCCCAAACAAGTGTTTTTTTATTACCTCAGTCCTCTCTCTCTCCTACACAATGTTTTTTCATTGCGTGAGTTAATTTGGCACCGGAGCAAAGTAGGTGCTCCAGATTGGGGCACCAGGTGAGCAATGGAGGGGCATCGATGCCAAATGCATCACAAGTGAATTTGGCACATGTTTTGGCCTACATAGCCCACTTTTGTACTCCCTCCGTCCCAAAACTCTTGTCTTAAATTTGTCTAAATACGGATGTATCTAGTTACATTTTAGTGTTAGATACATCCATATCTAAACAAATGTAAGACAAGAATTTTGGGACAGAGGGAATACTACCTCGTATTTAGTATAAAATTTTGACCATAGATTTACCTAAGAAAATGCCAATGCATGTCAGTAAAAATTACACCATTTGAAATTATGTTCAAATACGAATCCAACGATATAGTTCTTAGTGACATGCATTAACATTTTGTCAGTTAAATCAAACGGTCAAATTTTGATACTACAAAATTGGAAGAGTAAACCAGGACGGAGGTAGTACTTGCCCTTAGGGTAACCATAGAGTTACTGGAGTAGTCTAAGTTACTTTCCACTATGACTAGCCTAGGCTACTATAGTAGTACAGCATAAAAATGATGCAGGTGATCACGTGAGAAAAAAATACTAAAATCATTTCTTTCGGTGCAGTGCGTAGATGTACTTTTGAACACTACACTTGTCGTCATAATTTGGGAAAATTACAAAAAAATTGAGCTACGTTGTGATTATCGTTTACTAATAGGAAAGAAGTTTCACCTCGATGAGTAGCTTCTCCGTGCATGGAAAGCATGTAAGGAATCCAACAACTTGATCCAGATTGGGCCCAATAGATTTTAGTGCTAAGATCTTCAATGTGCGCATGGACTGGGTCAAGCTTGTGGGAATCATTTTCTGGAAGACGGTCGTAAATACATCAAGAAGAAATTTAAAAATGTGAATTTCAAGAAGACAGAGAAGAAGATGAGTGTTGTACCTGAATGATTACGGATCCAATAAAGAGTTCAGAGAATTTGGCAGACGAGTACACCAACGCTGTAAATTTCGGCGTGTAAATGACTCTGATTTTTGTTGGACCTTCTAGATCCGATACAAGCAATCTCTCAAGGAAAGGCACATTCTCAATGACCATACCGTGGAACAGCTGGAGTGATCTCTTCCCAATTGATGTCTTGTTGCGGGGCCAGCAAGACACATAAATCCATCGGAGATTCGTCGAGGCGATGTGGAGGCTAATGAACCCGTGAATCTGCTCAAGACGAAGGTACTCGAGCGCAGTACAGCTGCGGAGCAGGTGCTCCATAGCCTTCTTCGAGATGACAACGTCGAAGAGGTCGAGCTGCTTGAGTTGAGGGAGAAGAAGGGCTGGCGCGACATTAATCTGGGGAAGATAGCTGGAGTTGAAGCTGGCGCGGTGCAGCGTTGGCGTGAGGCGGAGCGCGGACGGCGGCAGAGAGCGACATCGTCCAGCTTCAAAGCTGAGCTCCTCGAGCTGATCTAGGGCGGGGGATAAGAACCACTCGTCGAACTTGGGTTGGACCTTGCAGTTGGTACTGAACATGCGGATGTCAAGGCGTTTGGCTAGCCCAGGGTGCGAGGAAAGGATCTTGGAGACTACGGCCATGCATTTGCAATCCCCGTCACAGAGGCAGCTGTCGATGGTGAGGTTGAGGGGCACGCAGCGCCAGAGGGGGCGCCACTGCCGGGAGAGCAGGGCGGTCCGCACGGCAGATTTGGTGGGGAGGAGGCCGATGATGACGAGCAGCATGTCATTGGGGAGGCTGCTGATGAAGTCCAGGCTCGCCGGATGCGGTTTTGGCTCGAGTGGCCTCCGCTTGTTGGCTGCCTCGCCGTCCATATCAACCGGTGGCGACGCCGGTGTACACGTGTGCTGGTGTGTGTTGTGTGTTGGGTGTGCGCGAGTGCGTCCTTCTGTGCATGCCGCTGCGCAGTGGTGAATTGTGCGCGAGTGCGTCCTTCACGCGCAAGAAGTTTGTCCTCAATGCGCCCTCAATTTACTAGCGTGCAGGGTGGTACCCCGAGTGGTTTCAACTTTGTTTCCTTCACCGCGTGTCAGATGGGCCTCTAGTTTACTTATTTTCACCCACTACCACATGGGCCAGCACACCAAGATACAGAACACGAGCTGACAACGCAACATGTGGATTGGTTAACCGGTCAACTAAACAATATACAGAGCTATACACTGACACAGTGAGCGTATAATCCGTCGGTATAGAGAGTTCGAGTGAGAGGGGAGGCCCGTGAGAGATAGCAGAGAGAGAAAGAGCTACTCCCTCCGTTCGATAATGTAGTTACAACATTTTTTAAAGTCAAACTTTTGAAACTTTGACCAAGTTTATAAAGAAATTACTTATATCGACAATACCAAAGATAAATGATAGTATGAAGTAAGTACATGTTGTGATGAATCTGATGATCGTTCCAGATGTAAATGTTTTTCTCCACATATACCTAGTCAAACTTTTCTGAGGTTTGACTTTTCAAAACATCCATATGCTTATGGACGTGACAGAGTCCCTGACGAAAGAGAGAGAGAGAGAGAGAGAGAGAGAGAGTGAAAAAAGTGTGTGTGCGTGTGTGAAAGAGACATGGACAACACACGATAAAAGTGGTGAAAAAGCATGCGTGTCTTATGCAAACATATCACACATGCATCTTCGACAACGGAGGCAAGGTGAGGAGATAGTGTGTGGTTGTTTGGAACCGAGAGAGGAAGACCCCTAGTACGTGGCCAAGAGGGGTCTGACAAACAAGGGAGAGATGTCGAGAGAGATGTACGGAGAAAATGCAGACATGGGAAGGACACTACTAGGGAAAAGCCTATACACAGAATCTTACCAGCAACGCTCCCCAAAATACCACGCTACTGCTATTTAGCAGTAGCGCGTGTTAGCGAAACGCGCTGCTGACAGGAAAATAGCAGTAGCGCGTCCACCACAAACCGCACTACTGCTATAATTGCCATGACCTCGCCCCCCCTCCCGCTAGTTATAGCAGTAGCGCACTATGTTGAACAGCGCTACTGCTATAGAAGTTAGCAGCAACGCGCTTATAGGAAAACTGCTACTGCTAAGATCAGCCCACAAGTTTAGTCCCACCTCGCTCCGTGAACAGGGTTTTACCACCTTAAATATGTTATTTCTGAAAGTACCACAACCAGTTGGTCTTCACTGAACTCTATGTGTAAAATTTGTGGCCGCAATATGAGTCCTCTCCGGTTCCTACCGAAGAGGACTCATATTGACAATTCAGATTGTACACAAAAAGATCATTGATGGCCAATGTATTTTTGCATTGACGTATTTTTTGTATAGTTACACTTAGCAGTAGCGGTTTATGTGCAAAGCGCTACTGCTATTCAGATTAGCTGTAGCGCGTTTTGGCAAACGCGCTACAACTATCCCTACCTTATCCCCATGCGC
>NC_057798.1:718399250-718544188 GCF_018294505.1 Triticum aestivum | reverse complement strand
GTTGAACTACTTTAGTTGTAGTTGAACTAGTTTAGTAAGTAAATTAATAAACTAGTTGAACTAGTTGAATTAATAGAACTAATGTATTTTTAGTAAGATAATTAATATAACTAGTTGAACTACTTTATTTTTAGAAAGAACTAGTTTTTTTCTATTTATAGTAAGTTTATATTTAGTAAGAACTAGTTGAATTAATAAAACTAGTTGAACATGTCATATTTGTTGTTATTTTTTAGTTTAAGCAATTATTCGGGATGTATGAGTGATAACTTATATGGTTTCAGGTGACCATCGTCGTCCCCGTCACCGACCCCCTCCGACATCCCCGCCGTCGTCCCCTTCACCGACCCCCTCCGACATCCCCGCCGTCGTCTCAGTCACCGACCCCCTCCGACATCGAGGTGAGACCAGGCAAATATCCTTGTATATCTTGTGTTGTTGCTCAAATAGGATATGTGGTTGCCCAAGTGGTCGTTCATGTTCAGTTTACATCTCCGAGTGGCCTATGTTTTGCCTGAGTGTTGATTAATTTCCGTTCCGGCAAATTTCAGGCGCTTGATATGTCCTTTTTTAGCAAAGGTCATGCCGGATTTTTTCGTGAATTCTGGCATGACTTGTGTTAGAATATGTACAAGTTTAATCTTTGAATTATGAACGTAGGAAATGTCGTACTCAGGCGACGATAGTATCCCGGGGGAGTGTAGCTGGTGCCACGACGATCGAGGTATGTGCGACAGGTTCGTTCAGCTGGATGAAGATCGGTGCTTCAGCATTAAGCTCGAGGAGACCTTCGATTGTTAAACGGTACGCAACAACGACAAGTGTTTTTTTCGTAATTAAGCATGACTTCAACTATTTCAACGTCTAATTTTCATATTTTACAATTCGACTAGCTTATCCCATGCCATGCAAGATGCTATGTCTTGGAGAGGATGGCTTTTGAAGACCATGAAAATTTTGAAACAAAGAAAATACACCTAAGGACCCATCATGATATGGATTTTGAAGTAAATCTGTGCAATGCTCAGAGCGTAACCCATTTTGGTTGCCAAAATTGGGAAGCACTTTGCAAAATGTATGGTTTTTATGAGGGTATGATTGTCACCATGGATCTTGGTGATCCTGACATCGAGCAAGACAATATGGACATTTGGGTCCTTGTTGATACGCTTCCGATTGTACTGCTATGTGAGTTTCTCAGACATACTTATTAACTAATTTATATTGTTTATTTCAAAATAGTTGATAGATTATTTCCATTGACAACTTATTTTGATTCTTCAAAGACTGTGCGGAAGATGGTAGATAAAACCCACTACATCGATGGCACCGAATTAACGTATAAGGAGAAAAATCATCTGATCACATTTTGTACTCTTCTTGAGAATTACAATAACTATTATCGAACTCCTCCAAGTTATGGTGAATACGTGCCACTAGTGCATGTGTTGAACCACAGTAACTTCTCTGGAGATACCTTGCTAAGATTTTTTACTATTACGACATCCGTGCATCTTTTGCATACTTCTAAAACTAGTACATCATTGCTAACTATGAAGTTATTATTATGTTTTTCAACAGAAACTCCCGATGGATTGTGTGCCCCATCTGATGTCTCTGCATGGTCGCCTCTTAGTTCTGAACGTACTGCCAGGTAAATCTATGGAGCTCACTCTGCATATCGGATTTCTAAAACCCGTGAACACATGTTCATCAAAGAATGGAAGAAATGTATGGACATTCGCAAGGAGGTTCTTGGAAGTAACATTCAGCGAAAGGCAAGAATTGGAGACAGGCTAATCTCCATTCTCCATAATGGAGAGTCAGGGGCTATCTTGTTTTTTGCTATTTTACCTTAGAAAATGTAGTAGGTCTTAATCGAATGTAATAGGTCCTATGAGGTACAATATGTTTATTATGTGGTAATGTGTTAGAGTTGATAATGAGGAGTACTTGTGATTACGACTAGTGACCAATTTGCTATGTGATGTCATAGATGAAAACGATGATCTTGAGGAGGTGTTATATGACAATGATGTATTATGATGATAAGTTGTTAATGATATGATGATGATGATGATATTATTATATCATTGGGTGAAAGAACCGCGGATTAGTTTCAAGTGGATGGACATCCACTTGAAACTAGTCCACGGTTCTTTCACCCCGTGATGTAATAACTCATTATGATGTAAAAACAATCTCTAAATTCCTGTTGTATGAAAACTTGTGTAAAGGTGTATGAATACAACATGAAATAAAAAAGAAATAAAATACTAAATAACAGTAGTAGCGCGGGAAAGGAGAAGCGCTACTACTAATTACCAGTGGCGTTGTTCTGAAGAAGCGCTACTACTAAGTCAATTTAGCAGTAGCGTGGATCCAGGCGCGCTATTGCTAAGCATTAGCTGTAGCGCCTTATCAGCAACGGTCCTGCCTGCGCTACTGATAGGCCTAAAACCTGCGCTGCTGGCTTTTCCCTAGTAGTGGGAGAGAGTGTATGTTTGTCATAGAGAGATCCCCTGGAGATCGTGATGGGACTACATGGGTGGGAGATTGAGTGACAAGGTGTGTGCACGATAGAAGATGCCCCGAGAGATATCGAGATAGACGTATGGATGGAAGGAGACAATACGTGTGTTCCTGATGGCTAGTAAGAGATAATCATACTTAGGAGGGGGGGAGTGCTTGCGCCTATGACCCTGTTTGGATACTCTAACTCAGTTAGAGGTTAGAGTTAGATTCTAACCCTGAACTAACTCTAAGTAAAGTGGTGTTTGGATGGCAGGGTTAGATGGAGCGCGGATATGGCGAGGCACCTACACGGGCGGTGCGAGAGGGAGGGAGGGAGAGGACGAGAAGCTTCGAGGAAGTGGGGAGGGATCTGCTGCGGGGAGAGCGAGAGAAAAAAGTGTTTATTAGTGGTCCCGAGAAGAACTAACCCAAATAAGCACCTCTTGGATGGGTTAGTTTTTTGGATGGGTTAGATGCATCTAACCTAAACTAACCCTCCTGTTTGGATCTTTTTGGGTTAGTTGACTCCAAACTAACCCAAACTAACTATAACCCATGGATCCAAACAGAGCCTATGATGGAGTGAGGGATTATGGTACTTAGAGGGGTGCGTGTCACATGGAGAGAGAACAAGGGCGGAGAGTGTTGGATGGGTCTATATGTATAGCGCGAGCGAGACATGTGTATGTGTGAACCATGGAGATATAAGGCCCGTTTGGCTTGCGTCGTGAGCATCTTTTGCGTGGCCTAGGGTTGTGGTTGGATTTCATGCACCCTTGTTTGGTTGCTACCCTGTGAAAAAGAAAGCCCGCCTAGGCTGGGTTCCCTCTTGCACTTTAATTAGCCTGGCTGAACTCCAGGCACTGCAAGTAGCCTGGCCCAAGTGACCGATTTCGAACACCTGGCCGTGCCTGGTCGTGCGGCCACGAGGCTAACAACAACATGGATGGATATTAGCATTAAATAATTGATGCAGGGATTGATTGATGGGACGTTGATGCTTTGCCTGGCCCAGGCATGAACCAAATGCTTCAGCACCACACAAGCCTGGCCAGGCAGAAATATTTTACATCTCACGTCCACACCAGGCAGTACCGACCATCAAGGCATGAGGGTCAGGTCACGAACCAAACCGACCAATAAAGTTTGAGAGAGATTGAGGAGCCCCGATAAGGCTGAGTGGTGCGTCAGATAGCTAAGAGGGGGAAAGAGATATTCCATCCGCTCGATAATGCAGTGCATGTAAATTTTTTAGAAGTCAAACTTTGGAAACTTTGATCAGGTTTACGCAAATGTTATTTATATCTACAATACCAAAGATACATCATAGAAAACTACATCTCATGGTGAATCTAATGGTATATGTTTGCCGTACTAGATGTAATTCTTTTTCTCCACGTACATGGTCAAACTTTGTGATGTTTGGCTTTTCAATAAATCTATGTGATATGGACAGAGGTGAGTGCCTCAGTCGAGACAGATCAAGTGCGTGTGAAGGAGAATGAGTAAGTGTGCAAAAAGAGTATGTGTGTGAAAGAGAAAGTGACAACAAACGATAAATTAGAGAGAGAGTGTGTTTTTTCGTTTCTTATGTGAACATATCACGCATGCATCTCCGAGATGGAAAAGTGAGGCGAGGAGATACACGAAGATAGCTAGTGTGTGATTGTTTGCAACGGAGAGAGACACCCCTGTAACACATGTCCAATAGAGGTCTGGACAACAAGGAAAAAAGGTCGAGAGGGACACATGGATGGCATGGACGCATGGGGAGGGAGAGAGGGTGTGTTTGTGATAGAGAGATCCCCTCGAGATCGTGTGGGGACTATATGGGTGGGAGATCGAGGGAGTGCGTGCGCGATAGAAAGATGCCCCGAGAGAAATCGAGATAGACCATGCACATGTTTGTGATGGAGACTAAGATTAGCTAGTCATATACATATACGGGGGACTGTGTGTGCCTACAATTGAGTGAGAGACCATCATACTTGGCTAGCTGGGCATGAGATTGTGTGTGTGTGTGCGTGTGAGATGGAGAGAGAACGATGGAGAGAGATAGAGTTTTAGATGGGCCTATCGAGTGCGAGTGAGATATGCATGTGTATGTGTGACCCAGGTGGATGGAGAGTTTGAGAGAGGGGGGAAGAGCTCCAAGACAACATAGTGGTGCGTGAGAGAGTTACGGGCAAAGAGACAAGGAGTTTGTGTGCGTACGATGAGTGCACCCAAGATATCTAGCTTGGACTAGCTAGAGTATCATACATAGTGTGCGAGAGAGACCTATAGATGGTGTATATATGAATGCGGACTAGAAAGACCCACACACACACACACACACAGAGAGAGAGAGAGAGAGAGAGGAAGGAAGAGGGACCAACAAGGTTTTTGTGTCGGATGCGTGCGGCAGAATTGAAGATTGTCGGTGAGAGAGTGAGAGAGAGAGAGAGAGAGAGAGAGAGAGAGAGAGAGAGAGAGAACAGGAGTCCGGGAGAGGGGGAGGTCGCATTTATGCATCAAAGACTGATATAAACTTGCATTCAAATATTTAAATTGGATATCATGTTGTCTACAATCCACACATGAACGGATATATGCGTATATCAAACAAGTTCATTAATTTGACTTTCAACATGTTCATGGAGTACTATAATATTGTACAACATGCTACTCGATTGAGGTGTTCAATTTTGGATTTAGTTCACTATTTTGACCTACTGAACGAGCTAGTTCATTGAATCGAGATATTTCATTTTGGGTTTGATTCGCGTTTTTGAGTGGGTCAACTATTTGTCATATAGTAAATCACTAGCAACGAGCATGTAAAAACACATTACTCCCGAGCATCATCTCTCCATCTAAAAAATAAGTGGCAAGCTAATATTTCAAATTTTGATTCGAATCGACTTGGTAAGGTAGACTTGGATGCTCGTTCTCCCAAAATTTGAACGAACCGTTAAACATCCTCTCTGCTCGGTGAAATTCGCCCGAGCAAATAAATGGGAGACGCGAAATTACCGTTCTATGTGGGACACGCATCAATTTCCCGTTGTACATCGAGGGTAGGTTCGTAACTTCATCCAAGTGCGCCTTCTCCTCGACCAAAATGACATGTGCCGAATAATTCATAAACCATGGTCGGCAAAACACGCTCTCCTCGCCCGAAATAGCTCGCACCCACTATTTCAAAACACGCTCTCCTCGCCTGAATTCGCTCGCGCCCACTATAGTTCAAAACACGCCCTCCTCGCCCGAAATCGCTCCCGCCCACTATTTGGGGAGAAGCAAAGTTACTCTACTATCCCCGACCCTCAGTACACAGACCCAAGCCGAGAAGCCCAAATGCAAGGGTAGAACTGTAACTCCCCCTCACATTTCAGACAAATGCATCTGTAAGACATGGTTCCACTCCCCTCCAAATTCCCCACGCCCGCCCCCATTCATACCTCGAGGGCGCCAAATCACCTTCTCCCCGGGAAGCTCCCTTCTCCCGAGCCGCGAAACCTCAGGCCCACCTCCATGGCGCCCCCACCGCACCAATTTCACAGCCGCCCTCCTCCCTAATGCCGGAGACACTGTCCAATTGCCGTCGTGCACTGGGCCGTGTGCCTCTTACTCTGTGCTGCTGGTGCTGCATCGACGACGTCCGCGTGAACCGTACCGGAGCCAATTCACCCCCGCTGTTGTTCACGGCGCCGGAGCGGCTCCAACTTCGGATCTGTCTAGAGTCCTGGCGCTGCTTCCCCGTAGCCGTCGACCGTCGCGAAATCGCTCTTTCCCTGCCGCCGGTCACGACCGCAACCGTGCCGGCCTCACCGACTCGGCAGCTGGACCTGTGTACTTCACCATGCCGCCAGATAGGTCGCACCCTCATCTGAAATCACTTTATTTAGGCGTCAGTTGTCTGAATTTTTATTTTGGGCCAATCGATTCCCAATGGGAAGCAGCATCCCTCGAGGCGGCGGAGCTCCTAGGCTGCCGGTTGGCTGGTGTCTAACGTAAGGGTGCGGGGCCGCAAGTTCGCCGCGGAAGCAGCGCTTAGATGGCTATATTTTAGAGTTGCGTGGGTTGAAGGTACTGTCGCCGCCCGATCTGGATGACGGGGAGTCTTTGTGGATTGGCCCGGGGGCGGCGCAACCACGACAGTGCGGTGAGGCGGGGAGCGGGGTTTTGGATGGGGCCACGGACGGAGGAGGCAGGCTGCTCTGCCGTTGGTCGCTGGCTCTTCGGGGAAGATTCCAAACAGTGTCAGCCGGGAGGCACAAGACGGCCATCAAGCCATCCGGCGTAGATCGGACAATACCAAAATAAAATAAAATCGTGTGACCCCTGTTTAGTCTTCAGTCAACAGACGTGTGACCACTCTCGTACCTTGCTGTTGATCTCTTAGTGTATTTCTTCGGATCAAAGAGATATGTCGTTCTTAACTTTATGCGTTATCTGCATCTTCAGACACACCGTATTCTGACTCACCGCAGCTACTCCAACAAGGGAAGCATACACCAGAAGGGAGCTACAGTCCCCACTCAACAGTTTCCTGCATCGAATGCGCATGCCCGACATGGACAACCACAACAACTGCAGGGCCATCGACAAGTCAACACATGATGCTCACTCCTATGGATGGCAGCCAGATAGATTGTACCCTCATCTTACTTGTGTGCAACATTTATGGCTTTGTTATTCATCCAAGCACGGAAAATAGATCATCACATTTCACTGTATATTCATGCTGATCTCTTACGGGTCTTGTTCAGGAGTTCACGTTGTTCCATAGTTCAGCTAAGATACTTGTTCTTTAGGTAACGCTGTTCCATAGTTATCATCCATCAGCCAATGCTATCCCACAGGCTGGTGATTATAGTATTATACCACTTCTAGTATTACCTATGTTGTTCTTTAATACTTTTGTGTGCCATCTAGTTAATCTCGAGTACAAACGATACATATTCTGTAGCTTTCATCTGTGTTCTCCCTTTAGTTTATGAGACCTGTTGCTGCTAGTTAACCCCAGTCCTACTATTTATGTCATCTCCTACAGGAACTCATTTACATAAATCTAACTACTAGTTGTCTTCCATGCATGTCAGATATAATTGCACACACTGATATATCCACAAGAACCTCAGGGAGCAATGTAAAGGCCAATAAACTTGATGTCAATGATACCCAATATGATGGAACATGTAAAGGCAGTTCTTCAGAAGACTTGCAGAAAGATGATGAATCCTCTTCACCCCACAAGGTCCTTGCTCTAACTTGGCCTATGATATGGGTATAACATGCATATAATGTCCTGGAGTGTATCTACTCTGTTGCAATGCCATGTGCTTAGCATGCTGATCATGCATGTAAATATGTCATGCCTTCCTGTTTTTCAGTACCTATTCCATTGATGATAACATGTTTTCAAATTCAAGTACTGTCATTCTACTCTATCACAATGCCATCTGCTTAATTTGGACATTATGCTTCTGAATATCTTATGCATTGTTATTCATCAGTATGTACTTCATCTGTCTGCCATACCATGTTTTTTTACATTGAAGTGTTGTTCTAGTGCTCTATTGCAATGCCATCTTATTTTCCCAATCATACACATGTATGTTGCCTTGGTTATTTCTGTATGTATTCCGCTAGCATATAGTTTTACATTCAACTAGTTTTTTTTGCTGTGTTGTCCTGTCGTATCCCTAGCTCTTACACCATACTCCCTCCGTCTAGATTACATGTTGCCGAAATGGATAAAAAAGGATGTATCTAGAACTGAAATACGCCTAGACCCATCCATTTTTTCCGGATGGAGGAAATACATGTCAATATGTCATGCCTTTCTATTCTTCAGTACCTACTCCATCTCTCTGCTGTCGCATATTTTATAATTAAAGCACCATTCTTCTATACAAGGCATGCAAGGGGAAGACGACTATGTTAGAATCTGAAGGGTTACAAACAAGGCCTTTGCAAAAGATCCAAACGGCAGGAGATAATAAACCAACTCCAGTTTTATAGATACTGCTCCAGCACAGAGAAACCCAACAACTACTGATAATAAGCAGATTCCAGTTGCCAAAGAACTAGTCCGCTCCAGTCGAGCAAAAATATGTCAACTCAATTCTAAGAAGCGTGTGTGTATCCTTGCATCATGAAATTTTATAGCATGCTGATCATATTTTCTACATGTTTCTTACCCATCTCTCTTTTAGAAAATAAGCTTAACAGATAGAAGAATTTCTGCAATGGTATCATCTGTGAGGAAAGATTTTTGCAGGAATTCTCTATGCTCCAATGTAGATGTAAGTACCTGTTGTATATCACTATATTTTTACATCAGCATGTATTTTGTTAATGAGCATGAATCCAACCTTTATCTAATCTATATTTAGTTGTAGCAAAATGTATGATTAAAGGCCACAATGTTGATTTTTGTAAGGAAAACTGCCTGGTAGTTTTGCATCCTGAGCTGCATGAGTGGGTTTGAATACTTTGGTTCTGCAGTGAGATTTTCAGTATGTTTTTTACTGTGTTGTCCTATCGTATCCCTAGCTCTTACATCATACTCCCTCCGTCCGGATTAAATGTCACAGAAATGGATGAAATTGGATGTATCTAGAACTGAAATACGCCTAGACCCGTCCATTTATTTCCAGATGGAGGGAATACATGTCAATATGTCATGCCTTTCTATTCTTCAGTACCTATTCCATCTCTGCTGTAGCATGTTTTATAACTGAATCACCATTCTTCTATATAAGGCATGCAAGGGGAAGACGGCTCTGTTAGAATCTGAAGGGTTACAAGCCAGGTCTTTGCAAAAGATCCAAACACCAGGAGATAATAAACCAACTCCATTTTTCATAGATACTGCTCTAGCACAGAGAAACCCAACTCCCACTGATAATAAGCAGATTCTAGTGGCCAAAGAACTAGTCCGCTCCAGTCCAGCAAAAGAATGTCAACTCCATTCTAAGAAGCGTGTGCGTATCCTCGCATCATGAAATTTTATAGCATTCTGATCATATTTTCTACATGTTTCTTACCCATCTCTCTTTTAGAAAATAAGGTTAAACGATAGAAGACTTCCTCCATTGGGATCGTATTCGAGGAATATATCTTGCGGGAATTTTCTGTGCTCCAATGCTGATGTAAGTACCTATTGTATATCACTATATTTTTACATCAACATGTATTTTGTTAATCGGCGTGAATCTAACCTTTATCTGATCTAAAATTAGTTGTAGCAAAATGTTAAAGGCGCCAATGTTGATTTTTGTAAGGAAAACTGCATGGTAGTTTTGCATACTGAGCTGCATGAATGTACTATCTCATATCACGCACATTACTGAATTATAGTGCTTCTTTGGTTGCCCATTCATTCATTGTGTCAATGTTGCTTTCGTACTACCTTACCTGGCTTGGTGTAGGCTACTTGCCCAAACGTTCGTTGTGTCAATGTTGCTTTCCTATTATCTGACTTGGCCAATGATAGCAATGCTAGTGTGTTAATTTTGTGCAGGTTGCTGCAGATAAGAAGACAAACTCTGAAAACAGCAAGGCAACCCCATTGTTTCTTTCCAGTAAATCTAGGCCAGGTAATATGGCAATAACTCATGATTAATCTGTTTGGTTCCTGTCCTAATTTATGTTATGATGCAGTGGTCGAGACACTCTCCACTATCAATAATACAAGCCTGCCAAAATCGCCATCTGAATCTGTTTAGTATCCTCTGTCTCGAATGCAACGGAATAAATGTATGTTTGTGAACCAATTAATGGCTGAAACAATGATGGAAATGGTGGATGAATCAGAGGTGCGGAGTCATGCGACACAACAACTGGTCAATGTTTTCAGAGACAGTGTAGCAAAGCAGAAAGAACTTGCCCACATGCTTATGGGTGTCATCTGTGCTGAGGTTGCAGATTGTGACATTGTAGATGGTTAGGTTCTGCTCATTTATTTCACTGCCATCAATCTTTGATTGCCCAGTGGATGTAATTTCCTGTAATATATGCTAGATGTGCAACGTTATTCCCTGTATGCCGTACCTTGCGTGATTGGTTTTGGTCCTGTGCATAATTGCTCGTCGTAATGGGCTCAAATTATCTCATTTGGCCTAAAGACATGTACGAACTTTAGTGGGCCCATTAAGTTAATGGGCCGTTACTAGGCCGAAAGTTAATGGTCGACCCTCTTACCTCCCGGGTCATAACAGGCCGACATCAAAGTGGGCAACAGGTGGCCCCAGTTTATTTCACGGGCCGTTAACAGGCCATTACTAAGTTTGGGCTACATATGGCCCAACTATACTGTAGGCCTTTAGCAGGACGAAAGAGACAGCGGGCTTGTACTAGACCATGAAGACCATGGGCCGCTAAGAGGCCAAAAGTCAGGTCGTATTGTAAATGGCCCAACTGTGTTGTGGGCCTTTAGCAGGCCGAAAGGGAAACCGGGCTGGTATTGGACCATGAAGGGCATGGGCCGTTAAAGGGCCAAAACTAAGGTCCGGCTACAAATGGCCCAACTCATTTATGGTCCGTTAACAGGACGAAAGTCACACAGGGCCAGGAATTGGCCCAACACTTAAATTGGTCGCTAAAAGGCCAAAACTCAGGTCCGACTAAAAATGGCCCAACTGATTTATGGGCCGTCAACAGGCTGAAAGTGACACCGGGCCAAAAAATTGGCCCAACACTTTAATGGGCCGCTAAAAGGCTGAAACTCAGGTCCGACAACAAATGGCCCATTAGATTTATGGGCCGTCAACAGGCTGAAAGACACACCGGGCCGGAAACTAGCCCAACATTTAAATGGGTCGCTAAAAGGCCGAAAGATGTACATCCTGAAAATTGGCCCATCCATTAAACGTGCCGTTAACAGGCCGAAATCTCATCGGGCCGATATTGAGCCCAGATATATAGCGGGCTGTTAACGGGCTCGAACTGACGATGGGCTGAAATGATGTCAAATCTTTAACGGGTCGTTGACGGGCCGAATTGGCTCATCTCGTATGGTCCGTGGGCTTAAATGGACCTGACACAAGTAGGCCTTATATGGGCTGGCCTGCTAATTTTTACCGGGTCGGCCTTTTCACAGGAATGGGCCTTTGTTGGGCTGTGCCACGTGTCGATGTACCATAGGCGTCTTCCGTCCAATGAGTGGATGACATCTGTCCAAACGGTGAGCCGACACGTGTTTCCTCCAGCCAATGATGATTTTACACGTGAAAAATCCCCATTGGTCGGGGCTGTTAACGGGTTATCGGATCCAAAACCCGACCCGATAGCTTAACAACGTTCCGTTACGGTGGATGCCACGTGTCGGTCACCCTTGACGAAAGCACTTCTGCGACGCGTGATTTATCGTCATGGAAGTGGACACTTCCGTGATGATAATTTTGGTAATGTCATGGAACATTTCTAGGACAGCACAGGTATGACTATCTTGATTCTGTCATAAATTTGTCATTGATGTACATGCATGACAAAAAATGCGACCTACTATGACAAACACGTATCATCACGGAAGTGTATTTTTTTGTAGTGTCTGTGAGTGATCGGTTCCAGCTTCTAGGAATGCCCGTTGTAGCTTTATCGACCACAGCCGTAGCAAAACGCCATGCCGGTTGTAGCATCTTGCGGTCGAGGTTCCAGCTTTGCTGCCGGCCTGTTCCAGCAAAATGTACGTATGATTGCAGCAACAACGTCGTCAGTTCCAGCTCTCCGGCGTAGCACCAAGCCGTCTCCGTTGTAGCTTTTCTAAACGCAATTGCAGCTCTGTCGATGATGGGTTCCAGCTTCTACGGATGCCCGTTGCAGCTTTCTCAACCACAACCGTAGCAAAATGCCATTGTCAGGGGGGTAACATCTCGTGGTCCTGGGTCCAGTCTGTCGGCGGCTTGTAACAAACAGAGTTGCCAGTTGTAGCAGCATGCGCCACCTGTTGTAACCATGTAGCAGCCGTAGCCGAGAGATGTCACCGGCCACCACCATCCCTAAAAAGCAGTGGTTGCAGTGTGAGGCATAGCGGTTGCAATACATGATTCATTGGGAGGAGATGCGCGACAGGGCAACAACAACGGGGTGCTCTCATGGCTATAAGGGGAGGAGGAGGGAGAGAGGAGAGGACAGATCGAGCTCGGGAGGAAGGGCTTCCCTGGCGAGAGATAGAAGATGCTAGATTTGGATGACCCCGTGAGAGGATAAGGGGATGAATCCTCTCCACGAACCGTTTTGCGATCGCATGACCCACGTGAGACCGGTCGAAGTTTCGGTCGGCGCACCGGGTACAAGTATTTTCCGACTCCAAAATAGTACTTTTGTCATATCTTCTGACTCCAAAAAGTGGTTCAAGATATCAACAACGGCATAATGGGCCCTTATGCAGCGATTATGAGCGAGATCAAGACGCAAGCAGCTTCCTTTCAATGTAAATTTATTTTTGAGGGTCGTGCCAATAATTATATTATGAGGCACATAGTTTAGCTAGATTTTCTTTAAATTTTCTATAGGACGTCATGTGTGGCTCGGCCAGCCCCATGATGAAACTTGTATCCCACAATTTGTGGTCTTCGATGAATAAATTCGGCCTCTCAACTAAAAAAATGTATCTACACACTCAACCCTAAAAAAACGTATCTACACACTCCACCTAGCAATTTTTAGTTTTTCAAAAGATAGCAACACACGTCGCAGTCTACGTTCTCATAAAGTTCAAACTCGTGTAGCAGGTTTGCTACTTTTCCCTCTCGCTAGGGTTACTCTTCCTCTCGCTGCCATTGACAACGTTGAGACAACAATCTCCCTCCTCTCCCTACGATCGGGGTCTTTTGGCTCGGGCCGATGACGGGGTGGTCGCGAGACTGCTGCCCGGCCTTGGTCAAGGATTCCTGTCCTGGGGGAAGTCGAGGGGCGTTACTCTGGAGATCGGATCGGTAGATCGGATCATGGCAAATCGCAGCAAAGGATCGTCTTCTGCCAACAAGGGCAAGGGAAAACTAGAGGATCTGATGCAGGAACTCGTGCTGAAGGAGGATGATCTTGACGATGTAGTTTTTGATGAGGAGGACACTCCGGCGGAAGCGAGTCTCTGGTGGGTGATTCTGGTGAGAGTTCACCTGGACAAGGACTTTAGCAATTACTGGTTCTTCCGTAACATGCCCTCTGCGTGGGACTTGGCGAGGCCAGTAAAGACCCTAGAGTAGAACTTGTTCATCATGCAGTTTGATTGTCTTGGTGATTGGGAGAAAGTCACCCAGGGAGGCCCTTGGCACTTTAGGGGTAACCCAGTGATTATTGCCCCATATGATGGCTACTCAAAAACATCCTCCATCGAGCTGTTTACGTTTGAGTTCTGGGCAAGGATCATCGATCTGCCGCCGGCCTACCATGGAAAAGTGAAGGCATTAGCCTCCAAGTTTGGAGAGTTTGTGGAAGTTGAACCCTCATCCTTTGATTTCAAGGGTGAAAGGATCGATATAGTTGACTAGAGGGGGGGTGAATAGGCAACTAACAATTTTTAATCTTTTCTTTTTCAATTTAAACTTTGCAACAAGGTAGGTTGTCTAGATATGCAACTATGTGAGCAACCTATATGATGCAATAGCAACTAGCACATAAGCAAGCAAGGGATACAACACAAGTAAGCTTGCACAAGTAAAGGCACGAGATAACCAAGAGTGGAGCCGGTGGAGGCGAGGATGTGTTTCCGAAGTTCCTTCCTTTTAAGGGGAAGTGCATCTCCGTTAGAGCGGTGTGGAGGCACAATGCTCCCCAAGAAGCCACTAGGGCCACCGTAATCTCCTAACGCCCTCACACAATGCGAGATGCCGTGATTCCACTATTGGTGCCCTTGAAGGCGGCAACCGAACCTTTACAAACAAGGTTGGGGCAATCTCCAAAACTTAATTGGAGGCTCCCAACGACACCACGGAGCTTCACCACAATGGACTATGGCTCCGAGGTGACCTCAACCATCTAGGGTGCTCAAACACCCAAGAGTAACAAGATCTGCTAGGGATTAGTGGGGGAAATCAAATTTCTCTTGGTGGAAGTGTAGATCGGGGCCTTCTCAACCAATCCCGAGCAAATCAACAAGTTTGATCAGGCAAAAATGGAGCTTGGAGAAACAATGGAGCTTTTGGGGGAAGGGGTGAGTCAACTTTGGGGAAGAAGACACCTTTATATAGTGGGGGAAACAATCCAACCGTTACCCCCCCCCCCCAAGCAGCCACGCACAGAGCGGTACTACCGCTTGGGCAGGGCGGTACTACCGTTCCCTCCCAGTGGTACTGCCGCACTCACGAGGGTAGCAGGGACCTGGGCCCAGAGCAGTACTACCATGGAAGTACGGGTGGTACTACCGCTTGGAGCGGTACTACCGCCACTACTGCCGCTACTAGTACCGCAAAACCCAACACGAAAAATAGAGGTCTCGAGTCGAGGCGGTAGTAGCCGAGAACCACAGCGGTACTATGGAGGAAGACAGCAAGCGGTACTACCGCTTGGGGAGCGGTACTACCGCTTGACGTGCTTCGGCGGTACTACCGTTGAGGACCGCGGTACTACCACTGGGACAAGTCAAGGTAGGCAAGTAGAGGAAAGGTAGCTCCAAGGAAGCGAAAAGGAACATCGGGTGTGATAAGGATGTGTACGTGTTGATTCCGCCCTAGCCTTACCAAAGTGGATCCCCTCTTGATAGTACGGTGACTCCTACGAAACTAGTCCACCAACGGAGAAACGAAGGAGCTACATAGTCTTGAATAAAACATCGAGGGGAGGGAATCGTCTCGTGCCAAAGGATGAATCTCTGAAAAAGCTCAATGCACACGATTAGACGGAAAAGCATTGTCATCAATCACCAAAACACCTTGGGGATAAATATGCCCTTACAGAGGGGAATATTTATAGAGTGAGAGTCGGATTGGATGTTCGCAAACCTCTGAAGAAAGCTACTTCCATTGTTACAGGTGGACAGTGAGAAATATTTGTTGTGAGGTATGAGCGCCTCCCGGATTGGTTCCAAGTTTGCGGTATGATGGCGCACGAGTTGAAGGAGCATGGTGACGGGGTTCACCCTCCATCTGCACTGGTTTTCAAGAACTTGCGAGTGCCAGCAACTACCAGTTGGGGGACTCGAAGACGCCGTGGGAAGAAATCCGGATCCTCTAGAGGTGAACCAAGAGAAGACGAGAATGATGAGGACCGGGCGGCACAGAAACGTGGGGAGGACGATGATATGGAGGACCTAGACCATCGCAGGAAGAGGTCCTCTGATGATGTGCTGGACCCCAAGGGGGGACCATCGGCTGCAGGTATGGAGCTAGTTCCTGTCAGTAGGGAAGAGGCGGGAGTGATACATCCATTTGGATCATGCTTTTATATCAATATTTATTGCATTATAGGCTGTTATTACACGTTATATATCGATACTTATGGCTATTCTCTCTTATCTTATAAGGTTTACCATGAAGAGGGGGAATGCCGGCAGCTGAAATTTTGGCTGGAAAAGGAGCAAACATTGAAAACCTATTATGCACTGCTCCAAAAGACCTGAAACTCCACGAAACTTATTTTTGGATTTATTAAGAATTATTGAGCGAAAGAAACACCTCAAGGGGACCACACACCTGGCCAGGAGGGTGGGGGCGCGTCCACCCCTACTGGGCGCGCCCCCTGTCTCTTGGGCCCCCTGGTGGCCCCCCGGTGTCCATCTTCCGCTATATGAAGGCTTTTACCCTGGAAAAAAATGTGGGCAATCTTACGGGTTGAAACTCCGCCGCCACGAGGCGGAACCTTGGCGGAACCATTCTAGAGCTCCGGCAGAGCTGTTCTGCCGAGGACACTTTCCTCCGGGAGGGGGAAATCATCACCATCATCATCACCAATGATCCTCTCATCGGGAGGGGGTCAATCTCCATCAGCATCTTCACCAACACCTTCTCCTCTCAAACCCTAGTTCATCTCTTGTATCCAATCTTGTATCCAAAACCACAAATTGGTACCCGTGGGTTGCTAGTAGTGTTGATTACTCCTTGTAGTTGATACTTATTGCTTTACTTGGTGGAAGATCATATATTCAGATCCTTAATGCATATTATTACTCCTCTGATTATGAACATGAATATGCTTTGTGAGTAGTTACGTTTGTTCCTGAGGACATGGGTGAAGTCTTGCTATTAGTAGTCTCGTGAATTTGGATTTTGTTCGATATTTTGATGAGATATATGTTGTCTTTCCTCTAGTGGTGTTATGTGAACGTCGACTACATGACACTTCACCATTATTTGGGCCTAGAGGAAGGCATTGGGAAGTAATAAGTAGATGATGGGTTGCTAGAGTGACAGAAGCTTAAACCCTAGTTTATGTGTTGCTTCTTTAGGGGCTGATTTGGATCCATATGTCTAATGCTATGGTTAGGTTTACCTTAATACTTTTGTTGTAGTTGCGGACGCTTGCAATAGGGGTTAATCATAAGTGGGATGCTTGTACAAGTAAGGGCAGTACCCAAGCACTGGTCCACCCACATATCAAATTATCAAAGTACCGAACGCGAATCATATGAACGTGATGAAACTAGCTTGACGATAATTCCCATGTGTCCTCGGGAGCGCTTTTCTCATTATAAGAAATTGTCCAGGCTTATCCTTTGCTACAAAAAGGATTGGGCCACCTTGCTCCACTTTATTTACTTTCATTGCTTGTTACTCGTTACAATTTATCTTATCACAAAACTATCTATTACCTACAATTTTAGTGCTTGCAGAGAAAACTTTACTGAAAACTGCTTATCATTTCCTTCTTCTCCTCGTTGGGTTTGACACTCTTACTTATCGAAAGGACTATGATAGATCCCCTACACTTGTGGGTCATCAGGGAGCACCTGTGGTTCCTATTAGCCTGCCTCCTAAACAGGAACCAAAACGGCCAAAGGTGGTGACCGCAGAGAAGAACACAAACCTTGTTGCATTGAAGAACAATAATGGAGGGACGAAGTGTGATGCTAGATCGGCGGCCTCCCCGGTGGAGGACTGTCGGATGCAATGAGTCTGATCAGCTGGAACTGTCGCGGGATTGGCAACGCCCCGACAGTTCAAGAGCTCCACGAGATCGCGACAAAGTTTGCCCCTAAAGTTCTTTGCATAGTAGAAACACAAATCAGTGGAGAGAGGGCTGAAAATCTAGCAAGTGCTTTAGGTTATGAATTTTTTTTGCTGTTGATGCCACTGGTAGGAGTGGTGGCTTAGCTTTGTTTTGGAATAATGAAATAAAGATCGAGCGTTTGGGTTATTCTCAGTATCATATAGATGTTAAAATTTTTGAATTGGGGGGGGGGTACCCCATGGAGGCTTTCGTGTTTCTATGGCGAAGCCCAAACCCACCTTCGTCACAGAACATGGGATACAATGAGGAATTTGGCATTGTTACCCGACATGCCATGGGTCTGTATGGGAGATTTCAATGAGGTTTTGAGATATGACGAGCATGATGGTATAGGCTAGAGAAGCCAAACCCATATAAATGGTTTTCGAGATGCGGTTGACACATGTGGCCTAGTAGACCTGGGCTACCAAGGAAGGAGCTGGACGATTGAGAAGAAGGTGTCCGGGGGATCTTTCACTAGGGTGAGACTTAACAGAGCTTTGGGCTCGGTTGAATGGTGCGAGCTATTCCCACTGGCCGCAGTTGAGCACTTAACAGTGGCTACGTCCGATCACACGCCAATCTTACTTAAGTTGAATCCACATGAAACAACCAAGACATCGAAGCAATTTCATTATGAGACAATGTGGGATACTCATGCAGACTTGATCCCGACCGTGCAATCTGCATGGGAGGCGAGTGGTCAGTATCTAACAGTGAGCGATGTGTGAGCAAAACTGACATCGCTTGCTGAAAACCTTGGTGACTAGAGTAAATCTACTTTTGGTAGTGTTCGTGCTGAGATACAAACCTTAAAGCAATATCTAGATAGATTAAGGAGTGACCAGGCAAGGGTCGGGCCAAGTCATGTTGAAATCAAGGTTAATGATCGTTTGATTGAACTTTACATGCGGGAGGAGATGATATGGAGGCATAGATCACGGGTCGAGTGGCTCTCGGCTGGCGACCGCAATACACATTTTTTCCACCTACGTGCATCAATGCGTCGCAGGAAAAACTTGATAAAGGCCTTGCAAAAACCTGATGGTCAGCTGTCAGATGACTTAACATAAATGCAACAATTAGCGCTGGAGTTTTATAAGACTCTCTACACTTCTGAGGGAGTACAGGGGGTGGAGGATGTATTGCAGCATGTACCAGCAAAGGTAACGCCTGCAATGAACGAGATCTTGATGGCACCATATTGTGCAGATGAGGTAAAGAAGGCGCTCTTCCAAATGTTCCCAACCAAAGCCCCCGGGCCTGATGGATTTCCGGCACACTTTTTTCAGCGGCACTGGGACATTTGTGGTGAGGCTGTTACGAAATCTGTTCTGGCTATTGTTCAAGGAGAGGAAGACCCATCATGCCTTAATGATATGATGTTGGTACTAATTCTGAAGGTATCTAACCCTACCTTATTGTCGTAGTTCCGTCCTATAAGTTTATGCAATGTTTTTTACAAGATAGCCTCGAAGGTACTTGCTAACCGCCTAAAGGAGATCTTATCGGACATCATATCTGAGGAGCAGTCATCGTTCGTACCAGGGAGGCTTATCACGGATAATATAATCTCAGCTTATGAATGCTTCCACTTCATGAAGAGAAATTTAGAGAGCTATCTGGAAGCAATTATGAGGAAACCGGGGTTTGCTGCACCATGGGTTACTATTGTTATGAAGATGGTGAGTACAGTTTCTTTCTCTATTATGTTCAATGGAAACAAATTGGAGGAGTTTAAACCGACACGTGGTATTCGATAGGGAGATCCCATCTCTCCATACGTTTTCTTGTTGGCAGCAGAGGGCCTTTCGTGCCTTTTAAATTCTCAGAATCGGTCATCCCAACTCGATGGCATTAATGTGGCACCATCAGCTCCGCCGGTGAACCATCTTTTGTTCGCGGATGACAGCCTGCTGTTTTTCAGGGCAAGTGTTGATGGAGCAGAGGATGTGTCACACCTTTTGGATACTTATTGTAGGGCCTCGGGGCAGAGAATAAACAGAGAAAAATCCTCAATTTTCTTTAGCAAGGGGTGCCCACAAATTGTGAGAGATGCTGTGAAGGGCTATTTGTAAGTTCCTAATGAATCCTTAAGTGATAAATAATTGGGTATGCCTACTGATGTGGGACACTCAAAGAAGGGGACTTTTAAGCACCTGAGTGACCGGGTCTGGGATAAGGTGAAAGGTTGGATGGGAAAATGTTTGTCTGCCGATGGCAAGGAAGTACTCATAAAATCAGTCGCTCAAGCGATCCCGGTTTACTCTATGTCTTGCTTTAAGCTACCCC
Source organism: Triticum aestivum (assembly GCF_018294505.1). NCBI lineage: Eukaryota > Viridiplantae > Streptophyta > Magnoliopsida > Poales > Poaceae > Triticum > Triticum aestivum. Next base: position 718,524,247 of record NC_057798.1, on the reverse strand, counting down.
GAGGTTTATGTGATCATATCAACTCCCTCATCAGAAAGTTTTGGTGGGGTTGCAAACAAGGTAAAAGGAAACCTGCCTGGGTATCCTGGGAAATTATGACCAGGCCCAAGTACCTTGGAGGCCTGGGTTTCAGAGATCTAGAGCTTTTTAACCTTGCACTTCTAGCACGTCAGGCGTGGCGGATTCTGCAAGAACCGTTCTCTTTGAGTGCCCGTATTTTAAAGGCACCCTACTTTCCGGATACTTCGTTCCTTCATGCGGAACTAGGCACTCGCCCGTCTCAGATTTGGCGGGCGATTTTGGAAGGTAGAGATATTATGAAACAAGGAATCATAAGGCGCATCGGCAATGGCCAAACAACTCACATCTGGGATGAAAATTGGATCCCGAAGGAGGCGTCACTATGATCCATAGTCTCACAAGTTTCTAACCCACCGACTTTGGTGTCTGAACTTTTGCTGCCAGCGATGGCGACATGGAATGAACCTCTGATCCGAGCTACTTTCCTACCGATCGATGTTGAATCTATTCTGAAACTTCCAGTGTGTACAAGGAATGTCAACGACTTCTGGGCTTGGCACCCGGATAGTAAAGGATGTTTCACTGTTAGCTCAGCATATAAGTTTCTGATAACAACAAAAATCCAGCGGGACAACTGGTTGGAAGGCCGAGGTGGCTCCTCAAGTGGGGAGAGGGAAGAGAAATCCTGGACATCACTATGGAATCTGAAGATCCCTTTGAAGGTTAAAGTGTTTGTGTGGAGGATGGCACGTCATTCCCTGCCAACCACGAATGTTCTTAAGCACCGTAATATGTCAACTCGAGATGCCTGCCCGCTTTGTGGCTGCGAGGATTCATGGCGCCATGCCTTAATATCTTGCACTATGGCGAGGTGCACCTGGGCGCTCACCAACGAGTCACTTGTCGAGAGCATGGCTGAGATCACAGAAGCTAGCGCAAGGAGTTGGTTATTCTGAGATGCATGATAGGCTGGATCAAAAGAGTTTCACTCGGTTGGTGGTAACACTCTGGTCCATATGGTATGCTAGGAGGAAAGCTATACATGAAGCTATTTTCCAGAGCCCACACCACATCTTTTCTTTTGTCAATTTTTATCTCAACTAGATCATGATGGCGTGCGTTGCTGCGCCCGTTTATTTTGCTATATAATGAAAGGAATTTTGTTAATGCATGGGAACAAACTTATTTGTTGTCCCTTTGGACTTCCAGTTATGACTATAATCATTTTGGCATTGGCAAGAAGCCACAGGACTTCATACCCTAAAAAGGAGGCGAGATGACTTTAGTAGTTCACACTTTTGCATGTACAGACCATTTAGTGACGCTACAGCATCACTTGTTAGGGATAGCAAAATTCTCATTCCCTGTAGGGTCATATATAGGTGTCTCCTCAAACATCATAGTGGTATTTCGCTTGGACCTGAATCTTTGATGTTTCTGAAAATCGTCTTGAAGTTAGAAGAATTAACAGTGGAAGAACATGAAAATGTAATACATCTATTCAACGCATTCAACTGGGCTCCTCGCAGGATTGGTCACTATCTGTAGCAAGGGAAGGGGAACAAAGGTTAATAAAGAAGCCGCTGAGCAGTCGGTGTTGCAAGCATTGGACATGATGCGTGGACCTCGCAAGAGGAGTCAGGGGTTCATCTCTGACCACCAGGGAACTGGCGAATTGGTGTATGGGTTGATGTAAGTAAGTATGTGCAAGAAGGAGAAAGCAGAACAAAACTTGATTGATCAAATACTTGGCAACAGATTCAGATCCAGTGGCAGTTGCAGGTCTTTTATAATCAATCAACTGAACATAGAAACCACTTTACTGCCTCGAATTTAAACAGCAAATAGCTTAACAGAAATGGTAACGGCAATGGGTAAACAAACATGTCTCCACTGACATTAGCTTCCCAAAATCCACGTAAAAGAGTTCCTACTTTCATAAGCATTAGCATTTTCAGCAACTGAAAGATAATTTGAGAATGTAACCATAATTACTTTAGGCAATTTAGAGATGTGGACATCCAAAATTAATATTGTTAGCAAACAAATCATTAAAGTTGAGAGAATTGGCTCACCTTCAAACCAACCATCATAGCAGAACCTAGTTAGAGAATTAACCTACGTTCATTTGGAAATTGAAAGAACCGCATCAACAAAAATAAATTCTTAAATTCCATGAAGATTTGGGAAAAATAGTGGTTGAAGGAACAAGGGAAATATCTTCAAAAAAGAAAGGAACGAGGGAAAACTGGCAGATCGTGAAGAAGAATTAGTGACCTAAGGTCAACCATGCTTGTCGGAGATGGTTCTGTCAAAGTAAGGAGGGGAGTGGGGAAGGAGGAGCGGGACAATGGAGATTATATGGACACGCATGGAGCGTGAATCGTCATGGAAACTGACCTGCGAGTGGCGCACATCAATAGCCATTATTGGCGTATGATTCTGGATTCCCTGAACCGCCGGTTCCCTCGCGCTGGATCCCTCGCGCGTCTGGCGTCCCCTGGATCCCCTCGACCGCCGGTTCCCTCGCTAGCGTCGGCGCGACACCTCGCTTGGGGATTTCCTATTTGGCGCATATGCGCCCGCTTGCGAACCGGCGCCTGAAGAGCTCGCGCGATGGGCCGGCCCAATAGGTTTTTTTTCTTCTCTGTTTTAATCAGCAAAAACACATGTGTTAGCTGTGATTCGAACCACAGACCTCGCGCATGCAGTACCGCGGGGGCAACCAGCACGCCAACACACCTGATTTTGTTTAGAATGAACTTTTACTCTCTTTTAGCTTTTCCCTTTTTTCCTTTTTCTGTTTTCCTTTTTTCGTTTCTCGTTTTCTGTTTTTTCCTTTTTCTTCTTTCGAGTTCGATGAACTTTTTTTTCCAAATCGATGAACTTTTTTCAGATTTGTGAACTTTTTTTCAAATTCGATAAACTTTTATTCAAATTCAATGAACTTTTTTTGAATCTGATGAACTATTTTCAAAATCAATGAACTTTTTTCAAAATTCGATGAACTTTTTTCAAAATTTGATGAACTTTTTTTCAAATTCGATGAACTTTTTTTGAATTCGATGAACTTTTTTCAAAATTTGATGATCTTATTTTCAAATTCGATGAACTTTTTTTGAATTCGATGAACTTTTTTCAAAGCGATGAACTTTTTTTGATTCAATGAACTTTTTTAAAAACCGATGAACTTTTTTCGAATCTGATGAACTTTTTTTGAATTTAATGAACTTTTTTCGAATCCGATGAACTTTCTTCGAATTCAATGAACTTTTTTTGAAAATCGATGAACCTTTTTCATTTTTTTGAAACTTTTCTTAAAATTTGATGATTTTTTTTGAATTCACATATTCTTTTTTGAGATAATTTATATTGAGTATATATTAATGTTTTACTGCACGAAACGGTTAACTAGCTCTGTTTTCTTGTAGTCGGCAGCAAAGTTAGTTTGGTCTAGTGGTTGGTGAGGTGCACTCGCAGCAATCCAGTCCTGAGTTCGAATCCCCAGCAGTCCTCACTTTTTATTGCTTTTTCACTTCAACAGCCAAGTGCGCGTTGGGCCGGCCCATTCCAACAACGCTGCAGGCGCCAGCTCGTTAACGGGCGCCTGCAGCGCTGACTAGGAGCTCCCCTGACTAGGAGCTCCCCCTCGCTTGGTCTCAGCCGACGCATGGATGCAGGTGATAAATGGGCCAAGCATAGATCGCTCTGTAGTTTTGTGAGTTAGATAATGGGCCGTTGAAGCCCAATCAACCACATGCCTTCAAAAAGATCTTCAGAATAGCTGCCCATTAGGACAGGCGGCCCAGTCGTGGTAAACTCGCGTGAACAATGATCTAACGGCCAGAAAACAATCTAGATGTGTAATCCAACGGCCAGAAACGTTGAGGGCATGAGAAAGCTCGCTTTCGGCCTGGTTATACTGTCTTAAACTAGATCATTAATGGCGCGCGTTGCTGCGCCCGTCCATTCTTAATTTTGTTTTTAGGGACTTGAAGTAATTTATATACTTTGTTTGCAATGCTTTGATGTATTAGTCTTCCATGTAGGTTATTTTTGTCTCCACTTGATTTTTTCAACACAATAATATGTAATCGGGACTCACAAAAAAATTGATATGTAATAAGGGAGAGGAGCCGGTCAATCTACAATAATACTATGTAACTACAGAGAGGAATCCAGTTGGTTTGCAAGAAAGTAGTGTGTTCCAGGAAATCCAGTTTGGCTCTTGGGAGTATATGCTCCTGCGCCCGGTTTTGTTCACCCGTGCAAAAAAAAAAGTTGAATACAGAATTTTACACTTAATTTTAGTTTTCACCAATGAAGTACTGCTATCCCGTTTCGCATGAAAATTGTCAAGCACACTTGTTACACTAACAGGAACACAGGAGCATGTACACAAGAAAACTTAATTTTTCTATTTTATTTACTATTTATTTTGAATTTACTATTCATCTGAGAGCACATGCAGACGTGTTGGTTCAAGTCATGGTATCAAGTGTATGGGATTTAAATTATGATGGCTGATGGGAACATGTTTTGTAATTGATCATCTACTGTTTTGGCTCCCAAAATAACTCTATAGCAAAATGTTGCAGTAATTTGCAATACAAAGTTTGAGAATGGTAGATACATCATGATAAATAGGTTGTGGGTAAAGCAGCCATGAGAACAATATAAAATAGTTCTACATACATATCTTTACATCTACTCCCTCCGTTCCAAAATAGATGACTCAACTTTATACTAACTTTAGTACAAAGTTGGGTCATTTATTTTGGAACGGAGGGAGTAAGAACAACACAAACTCACAAAATATGCAGACCGGAAAACAGAAAGAAAAGAAAGCACTATGTACTGATTAATTAGTGTAACCTCACTCACGGTCAGTTAGGACGTTGTTAAAACCACCTTTCAAGTGTCAGTATATGTGGTTCTTTCTGCAGAAAGATACTGACATGTAAAGCAGCTTTCATATGATACAAGTTATTAATGAGAAAAATAAATAATGATAATGCTTGTAAGTTTCACTGAAAATGAAAAGCTACCAGGTAAAAAAATACTGAGAAGGGTAGAAATATTATAAATACATAGATTATAAACAAAAATAAGATATAGTGTTGGTGTTACCATATTTAAATTTGAGGTTTTTCCAATTATTAAGAGAGAAATGTTTAGGTACAGTAGTACAAGAAATAAAATTCATACAAACGATGTTAACATCATGTCTTATACTCACATTTGTTTGATTCCTCTTACCTAGTTCCTGCAGTGGTTCGGTCCAGTAGAAAAGATTGAATGGGGCCGGTGTGTGGTGAAAAATGGTTCATCAGGACAGTTCTCTCCTTAACCTGGGAAGAAGGGTACTTGAGTTGGATCTTTAGTTGGCCCATCATAGCAATTTATGTACAAATCTTGCTTCGGGGTCAGATCATTCAAAAGTTGTCAGGCTGGGTAGGGTTTGGAAACAAAAGGCTTTGCTCTTGTTCTTTCTGCTCAACTTTGTAAAAAATAAAGAATCAGCTATAAACCTATCACCAACATACATTGCACACTTAACAATCAATTCAATCATACTGAATAATTCCAATACCCCCAAAGGAGAAAGTTGCAGATAGAGTGCAAAAGAGACTTTACTTAACTGGAATGCAGGAAGCCGTTTAATTACGCTACATTATGAAGTAACCAAAAAAGACTAAACTGCAAGAAGCCATTTAATTACACTACATTCTGAAGTAGGAGAAGCCACATCCCCATCTCCAACATCTCCTCCACAATCAGGCACATACTGGAAGCACCAAACATTTAACAATCCTTTCTTCTTTGCAAGAATTGTACAGACATTATATATGTCATTTTTCATATAGGAACAAACTAAGAGTGTGTACAAAAACATTATGCTTGCATCTAAGGATCTACCGTCCTAAACAACCTGATGCATCATGCATATATATAGAGAAAATAATAGTGGACAGTAGCATGTCATGAATACTTACAAACAGATAAAAATGGAAACTAAGCAATCGTATGAACACACTAACTATGGAATAAAATATGAAATTCGACTAAACTAACCTTTGAGCAGCCATTGGGATCCTTAGTTTTAGAATTCAGGAACAAAAATAACCCCAGAAACACCCTGCAGAAATTTGTTTTTTTAGATGCTGCAGAAATTTGTTGAACCAATAAGCTAGAAGCAATCACAAACACTTGGGCGACAATAACTGCAACAAATTAAAAGCGGAAATCAGCATCAGCAGGAGCCCGACCAGAGTACATATATTAAGTGCCAAGGGATTGTATTGGGAAAGGGAAGTCTGCATCAAAATTGAATATGAGGGGCGACATAGTGGAGAAGCCTAGCTCTTGATGCTACTGCAGTACTGCTGGAGGAAGAAGGGAGAAGAACCTGGGTGACCGGACAGAGCATATGTAGGTACCTGACCTCCACCATCCGTCTTGAGGCGCAGACCCACTCCATTAATGCATTAATGTTCTGTAGAAACGGCTGCTTCGCGCACTGCACCCTCATCAATCTCTGTCTATGCGTGATTAGAAACTGAAGTGTAATTTGTGTGTTTGAAGTCTGAGCGGAGCTGTTTCCAAAAGATGAGGCGCGATTACCCCCTTTCTACCTCGCTGGCGGATCTCCTGATGGCTAGATCGACCGGCCCCGGATTCTCTCGCGCCTTGGCGGGATCCCACCGCAGGTCGCCTGCGTCGGTTGTATCCAGCGCCCGCTGCATCCTCTCTCCCCTGATCTATTCCTCTCTCAAGCGTTTTGTTTTCTTTTTTCATACAGAGACAAGAGCCCTGTGTCCGTTCGTGATCTTGGGCTGAGCATGGAGGCCCGAACAACCACAAGCCTGCAAAAAAGTCACGGGAGTAGCTGCCCTTACGACCTGTAGCCCATTTCAAGGTAAACACGGCATCAAGGAATGATCGAACGATCAGGATTGCCCACCAGACTAAATCAAACGGCCAAGAACGCTTAATTCGTGAGAGGGCAGGGATTAGGCTCGGTTTTACTGTTCTTAATGAGCTGGAACAACTACCACAGATGGTGACTAGAGGTTCACCGGTAGTGTAGACCACGCCTGCTCAAAAGACTTGGCTACCACCCCCGGGCAACTTGTTGAAGATCAATGTTGACGGGGCTGTGGAACGACACAGGCGAGGTGGAGCAGTGGCAGCAGTTTGCCGAGACCATACTGGGGCGTACATAGGATCGTCAGTCATGGTGTACCGGGCAGTTACTGATCCTATGATGCTAGAAACTTTTGCGTGCAGGGAAGGCCTGACCCTAGCAGATGATCTAAACATTCAAAGCCTGGTGCTGGCGTCGGACTGCAAGAGCGTCGTGAATGATATCAATTCTGGCACGGGAGGACACCACTCGGCGGTTATCCATGAGATACAAGAGCGTAGAGACAACTTTCTTCTATGTAATTGTGCACGAGCCTAGGAATCATAACTTTGAAGCTCATAATCTCGCTAAAATGGCTTGTAAGCTAGGTCTAGGACGACATGTTTGGCTGGGCAGTCCCATGATCCAAGTCGTGTACCTATAAACATCACTATTCAATGAAGTGGCGAGGTTCTCTCTCTCTCAAAAAAAGTTGGAACTCGTGCCTCTCCGCGGTACCGCGTCACGTAGGAAATCCAGAAACCCCCAGAGGAACACGCAAGTACGTACGCATCTCGATCGATCGGCACCGTCGACGCACCAGATCAAATCAATCTACACCGCCCACCACTTAACCCCATCCAAACCGCCACGAGAAGAGTCAATTCCCCACGGCGCGCTCTCCCCTCCTCGTAGCTGATCGGGACGTGCGTGCGTGCGTCGGTTCCTCCCGCAGCGGCCGGAAGGAAAGGAAACTTCCCGGATACGGCGCCCGTGGCCCGGCCGAACCTTCCGCGGTAAGGAACCGACTCCGGCCACGTCTCCTCCGTCCCGCCCGCTCCCATATAAAGCCCACCTCCCCTGGTCGACGTCCTCACAATATGATTTCAAAAAACTCCCATCGACGTGCGAACTCGCGCCATGGCCGCCGCCGCGTTGGGTGACGTTGATGATCTCGACTTCGACCTGGGTTTTATCGACGGGCTCGAGTGCTTCGACTTCGAGTTCGACCTGCCGGACATGGGCCTCACCGAGTTGTGCCACGGCGGCGACGGCGAGTGCTTGCTGCCCGCCGTGGCCGATAAGGAGGGCGGTTTGGGTTTGGATCTGGGTTCTCGTGATGGTGGCGACGGCGGGAGAGAGAGCTCGCCGGACTCCGTGGTGACGGACGACGGCGCGCCGCCTCTGTCGTTAGAGTCGTCTGGGGATCGCGACGATGGCGAGATGTCGGCCTACGTGGGCGACCTGGAGAGGTTCCTCATGGAGAGCGAGGATGACGCCGAGGCCGGCGGGCCGTTCGCGGCCAAGGGGCTTGCCGCCAACGACCACTTGTTCGACGATCTCGCTGTTGCGGACGACGGTTACGTCGAGCCGTCCACTGCAGCGGAAGAGTTTGCCGCCGCCGGCTACTACTACTTCGGTGATCTCGACGACGGTTACGCGGAGCCGGCGACTCCAGGGAAGGATCTCGTCCTCGACGACTACTTGTTCGGCGATCCCGTTGTTGCGGGCGACGGTTACATCGAGCCGTACACTGCAGGGGAGGATCTGGTCTCCGACGACTACTTCTACGATGTTGCTGCTGTGGACGATGCTGCTCGCGAGGACGACGACGAAGCGACCTCGAGGAAGCGTGCAAGGTACGAATGAATTGAATCGAGTTTTCATTCATTCATTCATTCCGTGCTAATTGCAAATTTAGATCTTTTATCTTCCTGGGCCATCGTAATTGGCAGAAATGGAACAAACAACATGTACATAATTGGCAGTAGATGAAGAAATTTCGTTTTACGAAAAAATTGATGTAGAAATTAACTCAAATATTGCACTATTATTACTTGGCAGTTTGATCTTTCTTTTTTCTGAAAGTGCTTGATCATCTTTGTCATGTGCGCTGCGTATATTGCACTATTATTACTTGCAGTTTACTCTGTTTCCCCTTTCTTTACATGAGAAGGATTATTTGCAACGAATTTCAATTTGATGAAACTTGTTGCTGATATTTCCGGTGCTGCCTCAGGCAGAGGAAGGGCGCCGCTGCGGTGCCACGTGAAGCAGAGCTCCGGGGAACGCCGGTGATGCATGCCATCTCGTCGATCTCGACTGGAAACGGGTGCCGCCCCATTGGTCACCATTGGCTGCATCCCTGCGCCACAGTGTGCCTATTGGCCTGATCAATCATCGATCAACCTGCAGTTCCGGTCGGTCTGGGAGAAAGATCGCGACGGCGCATGCCTCAGGTATTCGAACCGGTAGGTGAAAATTTCAGAGGAACATTTCCGCGTGTTCTTCTATGATATTTTCTGCCTTTCACACCAACCCGGCCATTGGACGATTATAAAGTCATGGGACGAACTATAAACAACACATACTCCTCTGTTCGGAGTAGAAAAGTTTGGTAGCAACTCTCGAACAACACGTTTTCAAAAAGAAAAGTAAGCTTAGTTTTATAATGTACACCTAATATTCCTCTTCTTGTACACATACATCCCGTGCGCATTCCGGATGTTGGTAGCATAATTCGTTGAGTATCTGCCTGGTACAGCCATTTCATCACCAGTGCTAATCAACCATGCAAACATGTTTGATCCTTAGTAGTTTCTACCACTACCAGTAAAGAGCTTAGTGGTTGATATACATTTAGAAGTACAAGAAACCTTCTACCAGGTAGAGCATGTCAGATTTTTGTTCTCGACCGTCCAGAATTTTTTTTCTCTGAAAATCGAGTGAGCACCACAAATCGTCCAGGCTTGCGTTCATTCAGTATGGGCCGCTTATAATCTTGCTCGTACTGCTACCAGTTAAGGCTTACTGATTGTTGTACGTTTAGAATTAAAAGAAACTGCAAAATACAACACTGGTGCTTGAACTTGTCACGAATGTGCACTTTAGTGCCTGAACTTGCAAAATACATTGAACTGGTTTCACAACTTAGCATGGACGTGCATATACGGTTCAAATCTTGTTTTTATACGTCCATGGCGCTGACGAGGCACGCCAGGATGTAAGAGAAAAGGCATGTGGCCTGTTTTTTTTTTGCAGAAAACCCTCTAGAATATTTTTTTTCTTACAAAAGGCCCTCAAAGAGAAACTGATAAATTAAAAAAATCTATTAATATATTAATAATTAAAACTGGTCCGGGTTTTGAACCACACGCGCAGGTGTGCATGGTTAGCCAATAAGCAATACACTTTATAAACTTTGTAAACATTTATAAACATATTATAAACATAAACATATTATAAACTTTATAAACATATTTATAAGCAATACCCATTCAAATTTAGTGTCAAGAATGGATTCATACACTTTATAAACATAAAGCTGAACAACATAAATTAAAAAAATTATTCCAACAATACACTGTCATTGGTTTGAACCTGCAACCAGGGGCTATATGGCCGCACATTCCACTCCAACTGGTGACATCGAATGGTAAAACGATAAATTTAGGTTTATAACATAACGAGCCCGTGTGGCTAAAATGGACCACAGTGTGGCTCAGTTTTCAACGGGTTTGTTCTTTTTCATTACATTTTTCTAAAAATTACTTAAATTATTATCACGTTACAAAAAATATACATATATTTAAAACAAATTACGTTAAAATTTCATATCATTTCATAAAATACCCATGCAGTAATTTAACAGAAATACACATAATAAAATTAAAAATTAAGAATATAATTTATAATTTGAAAGAATGTTCGCATTTTAATAAAAAATAAAAGTAATTTTATAAATGTTCATATATTTAAACAAATTCTCATATAATTTTAAAATTTCACATTTTTAACAAACTATTTTTGTAGTATATCAACGTGTTCATGCTTTAAAAAAATTGTGTTGTTTTAATAAGTTTATATAGTACTCCCTCCGTCCCAAAATAAGCCCAGTGCTAAGCTTCAAACACCTATTTTGAGACGGAGTGAGTATATAAGTTTGTGTGTTTTCTAAAAAAATACAAGCCCAGTGCGCCATTAGACTATGGATCCTCACATGAATAATACTTGAATCATATAAACATTTTAGTCATTCATAAATATTTTCAATTTTATGAATATGTTTTGAAATAACACGTGAATTATTTTTAAAGTGACATGAGGATTTTTTTCATTATTTTGAAATTATGTTTGTTATACAGTCATAAAGAGTACTTGTACTTTTGATACATGACAACTCAATGGTTGGAGTGGCATCCGTGCCTATAAGCTTTGGTCCGATGTTCGGGTCACAGATCCGATGGCGTTTTTCCTGGATTATTAAATTCTCTTTACTTATTTTGTTCGGCCAAATGTTTATAAAGGTTATGAATCATCAAAGTTGTCGAGTGGCTAGCCGCATGCACTCTGACTGGTACGTCGCTTGTTCGATCCAGCACACCAATTTTATTTTTTATCTTATAATTATACTCTAGTTTTTATTTTATTATTTATTGATTTCTCCCTGAGGGCCTTATGGTAAGAAAATAACTTCAGTTTTTTTTCCAAAAAACAGGCCACACACCCTTGTCACTGATAGCGGGCCCCATGGCATGCTGGCCCACCTCCTTAGCTTCACGGACGTATACAAAAACCATTTGAACCGTATATGCATGTCCATGCCAAGTTATGGAACCAATTCAATGTATTTTGCAAGTTCAGGCACTAAAGTGCACATCCATGGCAAGTTCAAACACCATTGGTGTATTTACCTCTTTTAGTTGGTAGAGGCATGACAATCTTTTGCTTTCTACGCACCGTCGACAGTCCAGCCCCCTTTTCTCTGAAAAAAAATGCCGTAAGCACCTTCAATCGTCCAGGCTTGTGTTTGTTCAATTTCTTTGGGGAAAGCTTCAATGGTTCTGGCCCTGTGCAGTCCAATCATGGAAAAAATTGGAAGCGACTATGGTCAGCTGCAGCAACGATCGTTTTTTCCCACTAATTACGAAGGCTGTTTTGTGGTGAAACAGTAGAACACAGTTTCCTGTATTGTCAGTTTACAAAGGAAAATTGGAAGGTATGGACAATGAAAACAAGGTTCCTGCATTGTCAGTTTCCTTCAGAATTAAGCAGTGGCTGTGGCTGTGGCTGTTACAATCCTATGGACTCTGTGGTGTGAGTGTGACACATTTGAAAGTAGAGATGAAAGCATATATCTGCATATGTTGAATGATCACAACACTCTTTGAAGCCTAGATCTTCTATCTATCAGGTTTGAGATACCATCCTCTGTTCCAGTGTGCATGGACTCCGCCATATCTGGAATTTTTTCGCCTTCACATTGTCCGTTCAATGAGTGCCGCGATTCATGCTGAAATCTTTCTAGCAAGTGACTCGCTTGTTTCAGGCTGCCCCACTCTCCGCCCAGTTTATATCTTTTATTCCAGGTTTCTTTATCTTCTCCTTAAAAAAAATCTTTTCACCTACCTATCTTTCCCAATTCGGGGTTCAGTAGTAAACAATTGTGTTTATTTCCAGCTTTTTTCTCTAAATTACTTGTATAAGCTACTAGATTTTGCAGCTGTATTGTTCAAGAGTTCTAGTGTTTTATTTATATGTTTTTTTTGGGATGTTGTACTGGAAGTATTGTGGTGAGCAATGAAAACTTTATTTTTGTGTTGTCACTGCATTACCGTTTCAACTAGTAAAATGTTTTCATGTGACATGTTTGCATTCTTGGTTTCTGGCGTTTACCTCATACAAAATCTTTAATGTACAAGCTCGGCGAATGAATATAACCACCACAAATTGTTTAGTTTTAGAGAAATCAAAATATATTTTACTTGGATTAAAAAAAGGATCTTCTTATGTAACAGCTAATTAGCAAACCATTATGCAATAATATTTTGCATAAAGTAACTTTGCTAAATGCTGTAGTAATTGCATGTATTAACAATTTTTTCATCGTGATTACTTTTAGTTAACCATATTCCACTATGCTTGCTAATTCTCCAAAACGGTATTTAATTGCTCTTAGTTTTCTTTTTATGTTGGTTATCCATGGCTCATTATTTTAGAGTCATGTCTTTAAATTGGTCTTTTTGAATAATTAAATTTTTGTTATGGTCACATTGATTTTCTCTAAACTTTCCTTCTTAATAGACTTCTGTTCTGCGTTTGTACATCTATGTTCAAGTTGTGGTGCGATGGAATCAATTAGGCGTGGTATCGTAACTCTGAAAGGCCGTCTGGTTTTTGTTTAGATCACTAAACCAACAAATTGCATATGAAGTGTTGCTTGATCCATGTGCATGTTTCACATGGATCAAGGATTCATTTAAATTGACTAGAATAAGATGGCGTGCTATTTTATATGAAACTTGGCATGATCATATTGTGATTGCATTTTGCCATTGTTTGTTTATTGAATGCTTGTTCCTTTTCTTTTGGGTAGTACCGAGAGACGAGACCAAATACGAGGATCATGGTGATCCTATTTAAAACGTTTACGATGAGCAGAGTTTTGATCCCACCGAGGACATTTCAGGCAAGATGATAATTATCTTGGATATATCACTACTATCTTTGCTTGCCTCGTTTTTATCGCTATATCACGTTACCTACTACTTGTCTACCAGCCTCCTAATTTGACATATAAGCTGGTTGGTGTGTAGAGTAATGATATCTTCGAACAATGTTAACCTGATTTGATCAAGATATGCTGAGCAAAACCATTCCTTAGGAAAGATACAACAAAACCTGAAAGACCAACTAAATGGTTGCCATCTGGCTAGTTGTGTTGGCAATCCCATTGAATTGAATTTTCGAAGGAGGTAATTTTTTTTGCATTGTTGTTTAGTATGAGACTGTACAAGGTCATATGAGTTATCTAAAGTGACAAGAAAAAGAGTTGAAATATATTTTTCCTTTGATATTAAAAAGGATACAATGGCTGATAAGAAATTTTATCTATAATATATTTTATAATAAACTTTTATACTTAGTTAAACTAGCTATATATAGTTTAAATTAGTTTTTTGTTAGTTATCTATCATAGTTAACAATGTATAAATCTTGTCGAATAATGCTTATAATGTTCTTTGTTTTGTAGTTTTAATGTATGTCACTAAAATTTTGTTTCTTCAAAATTTAAATTGCATGATATAACAAAATTTCTTTGAACTTCAAAAATTTCATGAACTATATAGTGTATAAATATATATTTTCATGTGTGTGTGGGGTCATATATTGGTATCATTAAATATTGTGATAGACATTTGTAAAGCATATAATCTACCAAAAATATTAATAGTGGTTTACACTTTCTAGAGTATCACTATTAGGTATACTTATATAAACTTCTAGGGTATGGAAAACGTTTCTTGCAAGTTAGGTTTGTTAATAATTTTACAACATGTGCAGGATTTGTTTAAATAGTGCAATTATTGTAATCATAGAAGAATGTAAAAATTACATAATCTGCTTTTGCAAACAAATGATTTGATATTTGTTATTTTTTTGTTCTTTCTACCAAATTTATTTTTAAAAACAAAGTCTAGCATTACTTGGTTTGTTTTTTGAGTTCCATCCCTGCCATCTATTTATTCAATGTCATAAAAAAACCTTTGAAGCAACAAGTGCAGGATACATTCTGGAGGGACATTATACCACACCTGACAAAATTCACTACTAACCCCTTGCTTAGTTAACACATGTGCAAACATTATTTGACGTCGACGAGGCCAGCAAACTTTGAACCCCTCAAGCGCCCAGAGCATATTTCTTCATATCTTCAACCAGTGCCTTATTGCCGACGATTGCCTTGCTATCCAGCTCCACATGAATCTATTGCATATCCATTCTCTCTGCTAGTTGAAGCGCTCTCCTGCATGCTAAAATCTCAACGAGCTCCGAGTTTGACACTCATAGAAAAAAGTGACAAGCGCCACCTTGGAAAGCACCAGCGTGGCCACTGATCAGCACTCTACACTCCCGGAAGAAAGTGACAACTGCCATTCCTTGTGCTGCATGCAACGTCCCCACCAAACCCACCAGTGAGCACACCAGATCTTGGTTGTTGCGCCTTGGATCTAGACTAGCCCAACATATCAACTCCAGTCTTCCCTGTGCACCTTGCACTCACTCATGCGCACCTGGGACAACTTCCCAAACGGTCACCCATCCTCAAATTGCTTCAAGCTCGGTATACTTAAATTTGAGGTTCCTTTTGGATGGGCTCCCAGAAAAGAAGGTGCACCTTGTTGATATGAGTAGTGTATATCATTTATATTAAGCCGTGGTGTCACATACACCCTCCCCCCTCAAACGAACGGACATCCCCATTGGCCTAGCAGGAACGTTCACACCCAGTGCCAACATCTACATGTGACTCATGTATGCATCATTGACCCTGATGACCCACAAGTATATGGGGTCAATTGTAGCCCTTTTCGATAAGTAAGAGTGTCGAACCCAACGAGGAGCAGAAGAAAATGACAAGTGGTTTTCAACAAGGTAATGTCTGCAAGTGCTAAAATTGTGAGTAGCGGAGTAGTTTGATAGCAGGATATATAATTTGTAACAAGCAAGTAACAATAGTAGTAACAAAAGTGCAGCAAGCTAGCCCAATTCTTTTGAGGCAAAGGACAGGCCAAAACGGTTTCTAATGATAAGCAAAGTGTTCTTGAGGGTACACGGGAATATGGCAATTTGATGAAATGCCACATCTTTCCTGGGACTTTGCTTGTATAGCACACCTTTTTTTATTAGATTATATAGCACACCTTTGACTAATAGCTGGATAAAATACCACAAATTGATTTTCCCCCTTCTTTTTCACGTCCAGACCCACATCTCACTTTTGTTAGGACAAAATTGCCCCCAGGCCGTTTCCTGGTCATATACGAAACAATGACAGAACAAAGCACTATGCCGCCTCGTTGTTCCTCCTCCCGACACCACTACCTCGCTGTGCCAGCTCCCCGGCGAGCCGCCGTCTCGCCGTGCCTCCTTTCCTGCACCACCATCTTGATGTTCGTCCTCCCCCACTTGCCGCCCGTACCTATGTATACATAGCGCGTTCCTGTCCAGACGTACGTAGCTTCTCGTTGCTGTGCTGGCTGGAGAAGTGCTTGCTGTACATGTTGGCTGCTCCAGCAGTTGTAGTTTGTAGCTGCTGGTTGCTCTGGTTGCTAGCTTTGCTAGCATATGGCTCAAATATTAGCGACACAAACTACAAATTTATTATGTGTTGATGGCTGTAGCAACTGTTGTAAGAAGATATGGATGCTTGTCTGTACGTATGTAATCAAAATTCAGATTGGGTTCTACTCGCTCCGTTCCTAAATATAAAGTGTATTAGTTTTTCAAAAAGTCAACTGTTGTCTATGTTTGACCAAGTTTACAGCAAAATATATAAAGATTTATAATACTAAATATATAAAATGTAAAAATATAGTTCATGATGAATCTAGTGATAATGATTTGGTATTCTAGATATTAATATTTTTGTCTATAAACTTGGTCAAACTTAGAGAAATTTGACTTTTTGGAAAAATAATACACCTTATATTGAGGAACAGAGGGAGTAACATATAGTGATATATAATTTTGTTGGTATGAATATAATCAAAATTTCGACAACATTTTCACGTAAAATTTCAACATGACCTCTCTATATTTCTGTACCATTTCACATATCACAAGAATATATATGACAATCCAGAATTAATAAATATGAATTTATATTTTAAGCATAAGGTGAGTCCTTGTGTGACAAGTTGCATCCAGAAGCATAAAGTGAATAACCATCTCACTACACACACGAGAAGATCAGAGGACATTTAAAGACAAAACTCAATCGAAAAACATCAACTTTCTTGAAGAAGTGGCATCAACTTAATGCAGATCACTAAACACATAACATGATCACAGTATGGCATGCTACACTCCTTTTCTCTTCCTCGACGTGAGCTTTTTTGCGACCTGCACAACTACTTTTGTTGGAGAAGCGGGAGTCCATGTTTCCATAGAAAGTTGCCTACATAATACATCACTTTCATGCATTAAAAATAAGACCAATGTTATACATTATTCAATAAAAACATCAAATTTGTTTTTCACCTCCTTGTGATTGGACCAGGGCTTCCTTGTGGGACACCCAATGGAGACAACCCTCCAAGAGGGCTACGAGGAGATGATTGACTACACCAAAAAAAAACATTGTTTAGTGTAAAAACTTGCCACATTTGTAGAGATATTAAAGATAAGACGGAAAAAATTACCTCCTCGTCATAGGTCGAGGACTAGCTTGTGGGACAGCCACCGGAGACATCTCTCCAAGAGGGCTACAAAGAGATGATTGACTACAGAAAAAGGCATTGTTTAAGATAAAAACATGCCACATTCGTAGAGATATTGATGATAAGCCAAAAAATACCTCCTTGTCATAGGGCGAGGGCTTGATTGTGGGACAGCCAATGGAGACATCCCTTCAAGAGGGCTACAAATAAATGATTGGCTGCACAATATATAGTTTGAGAAAAGAATATCTCACGCCCACTTGAGAAATTGAAAAGAAGCATTATTTTTTACCTCCTTGTAACATGATGACGGCTGACTTGTAGGAGAGCATCTCTTGGGATTGAACATTCAACATCAACTTCGGTGTTTGGTTTTATCTTTCTAGGTTTCGGTTTCCTGTCAACAAATTCAAACAAATACAAACTCGAGCAATACAAAAGAAAATATGAATTGAGCAAATGTGAATCAATATAGATTATCTTTTCTTCACTCCATTAGTTGGGCAACCAGCTTGCCTATGTCCAAGTTGCTTACACCTCCTGCACCTGTTTTGGCTTCCTAGTTGACCTTTTGGTGGTAGTTTCTTTTTATAATGTCCTCCTCCCTTTTCAAGGAAACTTCTTAATCTCAACTTTCTTTTTCTTCCTACAGAAGTTTTGGGGAGTGGTGCATGCAATACAAAGTCTAATTTAACATTAGGCCATTGTGATCTATCTGTGAGGGGCTCTACAACCCCCATATATGTTGCCCTAAACCTTTCTAGAGACTAGTACTCATGAAGATAATCTTCCATCTTCACGTTCCTTTTCCCAATCAAGAAAACAAGTGCATGTTCACATGGTTTACCTGTGTGCTGCCACTCAAGGCACGTGCACTCACTTTTCTCTATGTTAACCACATGCCTCAAATTGTCTTTGTTGATGTCCCTGACCTCACCTTTCCAATTACTTGATCTGGTAACTTTCAAGTGCCCAGGCCCTCTTGTTCTATTATTCACTTATTGTACAACTGCTGGCAACATCCGTCCTTGTAGCTTCTCCCCAATCTTTCTCCTTGTTGCAACCAATTTCATTATCTTTCCATTAAGCGTGTCAGCTAACACATCTATGGGGAGATCTTTGGTTCCTTTTATCCAATTGTTGAAGGTCTCTGCAAGGTTGTTATGAATGTAATCACACTTGATCTCGGTGTCAAAACTAGACCTCATCCACTTCAGATTATGGTAATCTTGCAAGTACTTGCCCACAGTTTGGCTAGATTCTAGAACCTTGGAGAAGTGGTACTCAAACATTGAAGGCCTATATGTCTTGCCTGCAGCCCACATGCGTCCAATTATGTCACCATTATATATTTTCGAATTTTTTTGCATTAAATGCCTAAAACACTCCCTTTGTTCTGCTTCAGGGAAAACTTTCTTAACTGCATTTTCTAAGCCTTTACATGCATCAGTACATATAGCAAGATTTGAAATTGGCCCTAATGTTCTATGCAACTATGTCATGAACCATGTCCAATTATCTTCATCCTCAACCTTAATAAAACCAAATGCAAGAGGAAACATCCAATTATGTCCATCTAAAGTTGTGCATGTAGCTAAATGACGGTTCCACTTTCCATTCAATGCAGTTGAGTCAATGCTAAGATAAGGCCTACATCCAGCATGGAATCCATCTACACAAGGCTTAAGTGCCATAAAGAATCTGTGAAACTAAACTTTACCTTTCGTTATTTTAGTATCGACCTCAACAATGCTTCCAGGGGATCTAAGTTCCATCTCTGCTTTGAAATTGAATAGGTAACGGAAGCTACTACCCCAAGAACCATATATCTCGTCCTTTGCCCTCTCTCTCTCCCCTTCCATACAGTGTGATAGCCGGTGGTTACATTCCAATCTTCCTCCAACTTTTCTTGTAAATCCTTGCAACCAATGTTTGGAGTTTTCCTCAAAATTTTCTTAGACCTTTCTTGAACCCAATCTTGCGAGGCCATTGCTGAATTTAGCCTACTACTTGAAACACATGTGTGTGCCGGTCCTATCTGGTTAACCTGCATACATAACAAAGTTGTTAGGGTTGCTACAATAATATGATGCTACCATAACAGAAATAACAGAAACAGTGAAATAAATAGCTATGTTAGTACCCTGGTCTTTGTCTTATCAGCCATAATACGACATGTTATTTTCCATGGACAATCCTCAGACATACAATGTGCCATCCACCTACTCTTGTCAGCTCTATGAGTCCCAAGGTTGAATTCTTCATTAATTGCCCATTGCTTCACAGCTCTCCTACAATCGATCATTGTTGGAAAGATTGAACCCTTCTCAGCTTTTGGATGATCTTTGTCATATGACATTTCTATGTCTTCAGGAACTTGATCATCGACTGATATAGCTCCCTCAGCCATTAACTCCTCATTAACATGGCACACAACAGCCGGAGTTGGATCATTTACTAGTTGAGCATCCTCAACCTCATCCTCAATTCCAAGTACCTCACACATGTTTTCCTAGGACATAGGAGCTATTATATCATCACCAATAGGAGTTATATCAAGAGTGGACCAATCAATGACAACTTCACCATCAGATTGCACATATCTCTCATTATTACGGAGCACATTAGAATCATCAACACACAATGCACTACTAGCATTTGATTGGTAAATATCAGAACTTAGGCAAATGATGTTGTCTACTATATCACTAGATGGGATATTTTCTGAGCAAGATGATGCCGTAAACCCCTTTGCCATGTCCACAACTTGAGCTAGCACAAGCAATTCTTTCTCTTCCCATCTCTCAAGAAATGATGTCAGGAACTTCCAATAGTTATCAATCCTCTCAACCGATTCAAAATGCTTGTCCTTGCACAAAATATGAACCTCCTGCCCACTCCCCCAAACAATTTTGGACCCAGTGAGTTCTATCATTTTTTCAACCGTAAAACGTTTCATGTTAACCCAAACTCCACATCATGTTGGGCCACTTGATGCTCGCTACCATCGTCAAGCTTTGCTACAAATCGAAGAATTCTAACAATTACTTTATAAATGTCAACGTGCAACTCCACACCTTCTTCCCTGTACAATAATAGAATCAATAATTAGCCATAAATATTCATCAATATTGAGTAAACAATTCACATAACCCTCCAATAAAAAAGCATAGGTTGATCGACTAACCCTTCCAGAGCTGCGCCCTCTGGCTCCAACCGTCCTGAAGCTGCACCCTATGGCTCCATCTCCGTGAACAACACGTTCTACTGGTACTTGTGAAGCCTACCCACTAATTATCCTCCTTCATCATAATCTCCATGGCCTAGGGTTCCCGAACACACATGTCAGACCAAATGTATGTGTGTGTATATGTGTGTGAGAAAGAGAGAGGGAGGGAGGGAGAGAGGCAACCTGTACGGGGCGGCGGCAGAATGTACATGTGGTCCGTCGGGGGAGGAGAACAAGCAGGAGGAGGAGTGGTGGGATGAAGCATGTTGAGATGGCCGGACGCCTACGAAGACGAACGGCGAGGAATCGGTTCGGAAAGGAGGCACGCCGAGGCAGCAGGTTATCGGGGAGGACGCACAGCTAGGCGGCAGCGCTGGGAGGAGGAACAACGAGGCGGCGGCCTGGTGCTTTCTCGTACGTCTTGATTGTTTCGTATGACTAGGAAACGACCAGGGGCAAATTCGTCCAAACAAAAATAAGATGTTGGTATGGACGTGGAAAAAAAGGAAAAAATCAATTTGTGTTATTTTGTCCAGCTATTAGTCAGAGGTTTGCTATATAATCTAATAAAAAGAAAGGTGCGTTATACAAGCAAAGTCCCACACCTGACAAAATTCACTACTAACCCCTTGCTTAGTTAACACATGTGCAAACATTATTTGATGTCCGGCGAGGCCAGCAAACTTTGAACCCGTGAGGCACCCAGAGCATCTTTCTTCATATCTTCAATCAGTGGCCCTATTGCCGACGACTGCCTTGCTATCCAGCTCCACATGAATCTATTGCATATCCATTCCCTCTGCTAGCTGAAGCGCTCTCCGGCATGCTAAAATCTCGACGAGCTCCGAGTTTGACACTCATAGAAAAAAGTGACAAGCACCACCTCGGAAAGCACCAGCGTGGCCACTGATCATCACTCTACACTCCCGGAAGAAAGTGACAACTGCCATTCCTTGTGCTGCATGCAACGTCCCCACCAAACCCACCAGTGGGCACACCAGATCTTGGTCGTTACGCCTTGGATCTAGACTAGCCAACATATCAACTCCAGTCTTCCCTGTGCACCTTGTGCTCACTCGTGCGCACCTGGGATCAACTTCCCAAACGGCCACCCATCCTCAAAATGCTTCAAGCTCAGTATACTTAAATTTGAGGTTCCTTTTGGATGGGCTCCCACAAAAGAAGGTGCACCTTTGTTGATATGAGTAGTCTATATCATTTATATTAAGCTGTGGTGTCACATACACCCTGCCCCCCTCAAACGAAGGGACATCCCCATTGGCCCAGCAGGAACATTCACACGTCCATCTGTGCTAGTGCCAACATCTACATGTGACTCATGTATGCATCATTGACCCTGATCATCCACAAGTATATGGGGTCAATTGTAGCCCTTTTCTATAAATAAGAGTGTCGAACCCAACGAGGAGCAGAAGAAAATGACAAGTGGTTTTTCAACAAGGTAACGTCTGCAAGTGCTAAAATTGTGAGTAGCGGAGTAGCTTGATAGCAGGATATATAATTTGGAACGAGCAAGTAACAATAGTAGTAACAAAAGTGCAGCAAGCTAGCCCAATCCTTTTGAGGCAAAGACAGGGCAAAACGGTTTCTATGATAAGCAAAGTGTTCTTGAGGGTACACGGGAATTTCATCTAGTCACTTTCATCATGTTGGTTTAACTCGTGTTCGGTACTTTGATAATTTGATATGTGGGTGGACCGGTGCTTAGGTGCTTTTCTTACTTGAACAAACCTCCTACTTATGATTAACCCTCTCGCAAGCATCCGCAACTATGAGAAAAGTATAAGAATAAATTCAAACCATAGCATTAAACTTTTGGATCCAATCGGTCCCTTACGGAATAGCGCATAAACTGGGGTTTAAGCTTCTGTCACTCTCGCAACCCACCATCTAATAACTACTCATGTTGTCGACGTTCACATGACACCACTAAGAGAATGGAAACATACATACCGTCAAAATATTGAACACATATCAAGTTCACATGATTACTTGCAACATGATTTCTCCCGTGACCTCAAGAACAAAAGTAACTACTCACAAATGATAAACATGCTCAAGATCAGAGGGGTATTAAATAGCATAATGGATCTGAACATATAATCTTCCACCAAATAAACCATAGAGTAATCAACTACAAGATGTAATCAACACTACTAGTCACCCACAAGCACCAATCTATACTATTGATACAAAGATTGAACACAAGAGATGAACTAGGGTTTGAGAGGAGTTGGTGCTGTGAAGATGTTGATGAAGATAGCCCTCCCCAAGATGGGAGAGTTGTCGGTGATGATGATGACGATGATTTCCCCCTCCGGGAGGGATGTCCCCAGGTGGAATCGCTCCGCCGGAGGGCAAAAGTTCTCCTGCCCATGTTCCTCCTCGAGGCGGCGGTGCTTCGTCCCGAATGTCCTCTCCTTATTTTTTCTATGTCAAAATGACTTGTATACCAGAAGATGGGCACCAGAGGTGGGCCGAGGAGGGCAGCACCCACCAGGGCGCGCCTAGGCCTCCTGGCATGCCCAAGTGGGTTGTGCCCACCTGGTGGCCCCCCTCTGGTACTTATTTGCTACAATATTTATTAAATATTCCATAAAAATTCCTCGGGGAGTTTCAGCTCATTTGGAGTTGTGCAGAGTAGGTAGCTTGACGTAGCTTTTTCAGGTCCAGATTTCTAGCTGCCAGAATTCTCCCCCTTGGTGCATACCTTGCATATTATGAGAGAAAATGCATTAGAATTACTCCAAAAAGCATTATTATACAACATAAATAACAGTAGGAAAACATGATGCAAAATGGACGTATCAACTCCCCCAAGCTTAGACCTCGCTTGTCCTCAAGCGAAAACCGAAATCGGAAAACATGTACACGTGCTTAGAGAGAGAGGTGTCGATAAAAACAAAAATGCGGACATAGTAGCATCATGTGACTTATTATAATAGCAACAAACTTTAATATAAAACTTTTACCATAGCACTTTTATCATGGACTTCTCATGAACAAGTGACAATTCATCACAACATCGAAGTATAAAGCATAAACTCTATTGGAAACCAATAAACTATGTTCTCAGTCAACTTTGCAACTATAATTCATCATCTTTTCAGGAAGGGTCACGTATCGGTTCCTTTAGGCAAGTCCACATACTCAACCATCATTTAGTCTTCTATGATTGTTAACACTCACCACGTACACATGAGCAAAACGTTTCAACCAGACACAAAGAAAGATAAGGGCTTATAGTTTCGCCTCCCAACACACTCACCTCAAGGGTGATGTCAACAATGATAACTTATGCCACCCATATTCAACTGGGCATATATGCCTAGATCTTTCCTCACCACATGATGCTTGCCAAAGGAGAAAAATAAAAGGAATAAAGAGAAAAACTTTGACTCTTGCATAAAAGTAAATACATGAAAGTAAAATATAGGCCCTTCGCAGAGGGAAGCGGAGGTTGCCATGCGCTTTTCGTTTGAATGTTCAACCCCTTAGTGCAAGAGAACATCACGTTATATTTCCCTTGTGATGGCAACCTTTATTATGCAGTCTGTCGCTTTTATTCTTCACCATCACAAGTTCGTACAACGCTCAATTTTCCCTTACACTAAATGATCTCACATTTTTATAAGCAATTTTTATTGCCCTTTTTGCACCAATGAAAACTTATTTGAAGGATCTTACTCAATCCATAGGTAGGTATGGTGGACTCTCAAACAAGATGGGTTTAAGGGTTTTGGATGCACAAGTAGTATCTCTACTTAGTGCGGAGTTTTTGGCTAGCAAAGATAAGGGCAAGCACCACATGTTGAAGGATCTATGACAATATGACTTCTATGTGAATATGAACAAACATAAATCATTAGGTTGTCTTCCTTATCCAACGTCAACAATTTTGGCATATAATATTTTGATGGGTGCTCACAATCATAAAAGATTTCCATGATAGTATATTTGTATGCGAATCTTCTCTTCCCTTATTAATTCTTTCATGTGTTGCATTATTGACCAAGGCTATGTTTGTCAATCTACAATAAAATTTTCTACTTATACTTTTCCTTATGTAATGTCATCACTTACCATAAGATTAGCATATGATCTTTTTCTTTTTATTTCCTTTCTTATTGCAACAAGAAAGTAAAGAAGGCAAAACTCAAAATAAACTTTATTATATCTCACACAGATTACAAGGACTGATCACTAAGCAAACTCACAAAAAGAAAGGATCGAACTAAACTTTTATTCATCTAATAGCAAAAGATAACCAATGATCGAACTAAGAAAGTAAAGGCAAAAGATAGTGGGGATGATACGATACCGGGGCACCTCCCCCAAGCTTGGCGAAAGCTAAGGGGAGTGCCCATACCCAATAATCAGTTTTCTTTTGATGGTGATGAAGAAGGTGGCGGTGATGAAGTGGTGGGTTTCTTGTCTTTCATCCTTAGCTTACGCTTGAGGACGGAGTTCTCATCTTTCAGTTCACTGATCTCCCACTCAAGCTCCAACACCCTTTTGCATAAATCGTGCTTATTTTCCTGCAAGAGACGAAAAGGGATAAACTGAATCTTAGGCCTCTTTGCTTTATTGGGGAGACTCGACTTCTTAAATTCAACGTGCATGTCCCCAGGTTGGGGCAATGGAACTTCATCGTCTTTCGAGCTCGTCTCCTCCTTCCTCTTATGCTCATGGTCTTCTTCATCCTCCGAAGTCCAGCCACAGTACTCTGCATTCCCATAGACATTTGGGTTTGTGATATAATCCACAACATAGCTCTCATCCTCTGAGTCTTGGGATGACATTATTCCAGATCTAACAGGAAAACAGATAGAAAAGAAAATAGAAGATTTCTCCATGATACGGAGGTTAACAGGTTTGGGAGGTATATATAGATATTTTATCTTGGGGGACATATGGTAGAAAGACGGAGTACAGAAAGTACCCGAGGTGGGCACAACCCACCTGGGCGCGCTAGGCAAGCCTGGCGCGCCCTGGTGTATCGTGCCCACCAGGGTCACTTTCCTGGAAGTTTCTTATTTTCCTCATTTTCTAAATATTCCAAAACTGATAAAAAATATTTTTGCGGATTTTTCGGAGTTTGTTTACTTACCGTATCACGTACCTCCTTATTTTCACGATTCTGGAGTGTTCCGGAAGGACTCTTTTATGTGTTCTTCCGGTGTCAAAGTTTGGATAACATTGCTTTCAACATTAATGGGTGTACCTGAGATATAGTGTTTTATTCGTTGCCCATTGACAACCTTCGGGTTAGTCCCTTTGGCATTATTAATTTCGATAGCTCCGGATCAATAGACCTCCTCGATGACATAGAGTCCTTCTCATTTGGGGAGGAGTTTTCCTGCAAAGAAGCTGAAACGAGAGTTGTACAAAATAACATATTCTCCTACTTTGAACTCACGCTTTTGGATTCTTTTGTCATGCCATCTTTTAACATTTTCTTTGAATAACTTAGCATTTTAATAAGCCTGGGTTCTCCATTCATCTAATGAGGTAATATCGAATAACCTCTTTTCCCAGCAAGTTTAAAATCATAATTGAGTTCTTTTATTGCCCCAAATGATTTATGTTCTAACTCAAGGGGCAAATGACAAGCTTTTCCATAAACCATTTTATATGGAGACATACCCATAGGATTTTTATAAGTTGTTCTATAAGCCCAAAGTGCATCATCTAATTTCTTAGACCAATTCTTCCGGGACCTATTGGCAGTCTTCTGTAAGATTAGTTTTATTTCTCTATTGCTAAGTTCAACTTGACCACTAGACTGAGGATGATAAGGTGACGCAATTCTATGGTTAACATCATACTTAGCAAGCATTTTATGAAAATCACCATGAATATAGTGTGAAACACCATCAGTCATTAAATATCTAGGGACTCCAAACCTTGGGAAAATAAGTTCCTTAAGCATTTTAATAGAGGTGTTGTGATCAGCACTACTGGTTGGAATAGCTTCTACCCATTTAGTAACATAATCAATAGCAACCAAAATATGTGTATACCCATTAGAGGAAGGAAAAGGTCCCATGAAGTCAAATCCCCAAACATCAAATGGTTCAACAGCAAGTGAATAATTCATAGGCATTTCTTGACGCTTACCGATATTACCTAATATTTGGCATCCATCACATGATGAGATGAACTTGCAGACATCCTTGAAGAGAGTAGGCCAATAAAAACCAGATTGCAATACCTTATGAGCGGTTCTGTCTCCCGCGTGATGTCCTCCATAAGCCTCAGAGTGACATTTCCGTAGGATTTGTTCCTGTTCATGCTCAGGTACACAACGTCTAATAATACCATCTACTCCTTCTTTATAAAGATGTGGGTCATCTCAAAAGTAATGTATTAAATCATAGAAGAATTTTTTCTTTTCTTGATATGTGAAGCTAGGTGGTATGTATTTAGCAACAATATAATTAGCATAGTCAGCATACCAAGGTGTACCATATATGAGAAACATTTATTGCAGCTAGTTGTTCATTAGGGAAGCTATCATTAATAGGTTGTGGGTCATCAAGAATATTTTCAAGTCTAGACAAGTTATCAGCTACGGGGTTCTCTGCTCCTTTCCTATTAGTGATATGTAAATCAAATTCTTGTAGCAGAAGAACCCACCTAATGAGTCTAGGTTTAGCATCTTTCTTTTCCATAAGATATTTTATAGCAGCATGATCGGTGTGAACAATTACTTTAGAATCAACAATGTAAGATCCAAATTTATCACAAGCAAACACCACTTCTAAGAATTCTTTTTCAGTAGTAGCATAGTTTCATTGAGCACTGTCTAGAGTTTTACTAGCATAATGAATAACATTTAGTTTGTTATCAACTCTTTGTCCTAGAATAGAACCAACAGCATAATCACTAGCATCACACATAATCTCAAAAGGCAAGTTCCAATCAGGTGATTGAACAACAAGTGCAGTAATTAAGGCTTTATTTAGTGTTTCAAAGGCTTCCATAAAATCATCATCAAACACAAAGGAAATATCCTTTTGCAAACGATTAGTAAGAGGCCTAGAAATTTTAGAAAAGTCTTTGATAAACCTCCTATAGAAACCATCATGACTAAGGAAACTACGAATATCTTTGATATCTTTAGGACATGTCATTTTATCAATTGCATAAACCTTGGCTTTGTCCACCTCAATGCCTCTTTCAGAAATTTTATGGCCCAAGACAATACCTTCGTTAACCATAAAGTGGCACTTCTCCCAATTCAAGATGAGATTTGTTTGTTCACATCTCTTCAAGACTCGATCAAGATTGCTTAAACAATCGTCAAAAGACTTCCCATAAACAGAAAAGTCATCCATGAAAACCTCAACAATCTTTTCACAAAAATTAGAAAATATAGCAGTCATACATCTTTCAAAGGTAGCAGGTGCATTACCTAAACCGAAAGGGATACGTCTATAAGCAAATGTTCCAAAAGGACAAGCAAAAGTAGAATGAGCTTATTCCACAAATAATTGTTACAGGCTATATAATGTTAATTGATTATAGAAAATTAAATAAAGCTACTAGAAAAGATCATTACCCTCTGCCTTTTATTGATCAAATGTTAGAAAGATTATCTAAGCACACACATTTTTGCTTCCTTGATGGATACTCTGGCTTCTCACAAATACATGTTTTACAATCTGATCAAGAAAAGACATCATTAGGAACAAAAGTAATGCCTCCCTTCTTAGGGACACAATGAACAGGACTTACCCATCTACTATCAGCTATATGATAGATTATACCTGCTTCCAGAAGTTTCAATATTTCTGTTCTTACCACTTCTTTCATCTTCGGGTTTAACCGACGCTGGTGATCAACAAAGGGTTTGGCATCAGGTTCCATATTAATCTTGTGCTGACATAGAGTGGGACTAATGCCCTTAAGATCAATAAGAGTATATCCAATAGCAGCTCTGTGCTTCCTTAGAACTTTCAATAATCTTTCTTCTTCACGTTCTGAAAGGTTAGCACTAATAATAACAGGATATATCTTCTTTTCATCAAGATAAGCATATTTCAAAGTGTTTGGTAATTGTTTTAATTCAAACACAGGATCACCTTTAGGTGGAGAGGACCTCCTAGAGTTTCAATAGGAAAATTGTGTTTAAGCAGAGGTTGTTGTTCGAAAAAGATTCTATCTATTTCATTTCTTTCACGCATATGCAAATCATTTTCATGGTCTAGCAAATATTATTCCAAAGGATCAGTAGGAGGCACATCAATAGAAGCAAGACCAATAATTTCGTCCTTACTAGGAAAATCATTTTTATGAGGTTGTTTACTGAACTTGGAAAAATTAACTCATGAGATTCATCACACCAAAGCTAACACTGACAGTTTGTTTCTCACAATCTATTTTAGCATTGACGATGTTCAAGAAAGGTCTACAAAAAACAATGGGGCAAAAGTCATCTTGTGGAGTGCTAAGAACAAGAAAATCAGTCGGGTATTTTATTTTCCCACACAAAACTTCAACATCTCTAAGGATCCCAATTGCTGATACAATATCTCTATTAGCAAGTTTAATAGTAACATCTATGTCTTCTGTTTCAGGAGGTGCTATTTCATCTTTAATTTCTTGATATAAGGAGAAAGGAATAGCACTCACACTAGCACCTAGGTCACATAACCCATGATAACACTAATCTCCTATCTTAACTGAGACAACATGCATGCCAACAACTCGTCTATGTTTATCTTTTCCTTCAGGTTTGGAATTCTAGAAGTTTCACTACAGAAGTAGATAACATGTCCATCAATATTATCAACTAAGAGATCTTTAACAATAGCAACTCTAGGTTCAACTTTGATTTGTTCAGATGGCTTGGGTGTTCTAACATAACTTTTGTTAACCACAGTTTAAGCTTTAGCATGTTCCATCATCCTAACAGGAAAAGGTGTTTTTTCAATATAAGCAGTGGGCACAACTAGATCAACATTGTAAATGATAGTTGCTTCTTTAGCTTTTAAAAGTTCTTTAATTTCTTCTTTGATAGGTGGGAGATATTTAAACCACTTCTCCTTAGGGAGATCAATATGAGTAGCAAAAGATTCACAAAAGGAAGCTACTATATCAGAGTCAAGTCCATATATATTTAGTGCTAAACCTTTGAAAAGCATCGGTATTCTAAAAGATTTAACACAATCAAACTTAGGTTCAATACCTGACTCTTTACCTTTGTCGAGTTCCCAATCTTCAGAGTTGCATTTAATTCTTTCTAAAAGATCCCACCAGAATTCAATAGTCTTCTTCATAAAAGAACCAGCACAAGAAGTATCGAGCATGGATTGATCATTACGAGAAAGCCGAGCATAAAAATTCTGAATAATAATTTCTCTTGAGAGCTCATGATTGGGGCATGAATATAACATTGACATAAGCCTCCCCCAAGCTAGAGCGATGCTTTCTCCTTCGTGAGGCCAAAAATTCTATATAGAATCCCGATCACGATGAACTAGATGCATAGGATAATTTTTTTTTGATGAAATTCCAATTTCAAACGGTTCCAATTCCAAGATCCAATATCATCGCATAGCCTATACGATGTCAATGCTTTTCCCTTCAAAGATAAAGGGAAAACCTTCTTCTTAGCTTCATCTCTAGGAAAACCTGCCAGCTTAAACAATCCACAAATTTCATCCACATATATCAAGTGCATATCAGGATGTTCGGTTCCATCTCCTGCATAAGGATTAGCTAGCAGTTGCTCTAACGTACCCGAAGGAATTTCATATTCAATATTTTCAGTAGGTGTAGTAGGTTGAGGGGTAACTAATTGTGGTTCCGATCAAGGTGAAGATACCCCGAACAAACCCCTGAGAGGTTTGTTTTACATAGTAGCAAGTGATAATAAATTTCAGCATGTAGTAATAATGTTTCCTTACCAATTTTCACTTACCAAAAGTGCTTCACTCCCCGGAAATGGCGCCAGAAAATTGCCTTGATGACCCACAAGTATATGGGGTCAATTGTACCCCTTTTCGATAAGTAAGATTGTCGAACCCAACGAGGAGCAGAAGGAAATGACAAGTGGTTTTCAGCAAGGTAATGTCTGCAAGTGCTAAAACTGTGAGTAGCGGAGTAGTTTGATATCAAGATAATTTGTAACGAGCAAGTAACAATAGTAGTAACAAAAGTGCAGCAAGGTAGCCCAATCCTTTTGAGGCAAAGGACAGGCCAAAACGGTTTCTTATGATAAGCAAAGTGTTCTTGAGGGTACACGGGAATTTCATCTAGTCACTTTCATCATGTTGGCTTAATTCGTGTTCGGTACTTTGATAATTTGATATATGGGCGGACCGGTGCTTAGGTGTTGTTCTTACTTGAACAAACCTCCTACTTATGATTAACCCTCTCGCAAGCATCTACAACTACGAGAAAAGTATTAAGAATAAATTCTAACCATAACATTAAACTTTTGGATCCAATCGGTCCCTTATGGAATAGCGCATAAACTGGGGTTTAAGCTTCTGTCACTCTCGCAACCCACCATCTAATAACTACTCCACAATGCATTCCCTTAGGCCCAAATATGGTGAGGTGTCATGTAGTCAACGTTCACATGACACCACTAAGAGAATGACAACATACATACCATCAAAATATCGAACACATATCAAGTTCACATGATTACTTGCAACATGATTTCTCTTGTGACCTCAAGAACGAAAGTAACTACTCACAAATAATAAACATGCTCAAGATCATAGGGGTATTAAATAGCATAATGGATCTGAACGTATAATCTTCCACCAAATAAACCATATAGTAATCAACTACATGATGTAATCAACACTACTAGTCACCCACAAGCACCAATCTATAGTTTTGATACAAAGATTGAACACAAGAGATGAACTAGGGTTTGAGAGGAATTGGTGTTGTGAAGATGTTGATGAAGATAGCCCTCCCAAAGATGGGAGAGTTGTTGGTGATGATGATGATGATGATTTCCACCTCCTGGAGGGAAATTCCCCCAGCAGAATCGCCCCGCCGGAGGGCAAAAGTGCTCCTCCCCAAGTTCCGCCTCGAGGCGGCGGCGCTTCGTACCGAATGTCCTCTCCTTATTTCTTCTAGGTCAAAATGACTTATATACCAGAAGATGGGCACCGGAGGTGGGCCGAGGAGGGCAGCACCCACCAGGGCGCGCCTGGGCCTCCTCGCACGCCCAAGTGGGTTGTGCCCACCTGGTGGACCCCCTCTGGTACTTATTTGCTCAAATATTTATTAAATATTCCATAAAAATTCCTCGGGGAGTTTCAGCTCATTTGGAGTGTGCAGAATAGGTAGCTTGACGTAGCTTTTTCAGGTCCAGATTTCCAGCTGCCACAATTCTCCCCCTTGATGCATACCTTGCATATTATGAGAGAAAAGGCATTAGAGTTACTCCAAAAAGCATTATTATACAATAAAACAACATAAATAACAGTAGGAAAACATGATGCAAAATGGACGTATCAGACCCGCACACACACCCATGTAACCGCAAAGGTCGGCTCTGATATGAATTGTAACGCCCCGATCAAACCCACTGGGTCCTGATTGTTGCGCCTGGGATCTAGACTGGCCCCACATAGCAACACTAGTCTTCCTTACAGACTTTTTCCTTACTTATGCACACCTAAGATAAAAAATATCCAGTTGAAAACCCATCCTCATATTGCTCAAAATCCCAGCACACTTAACTTTGAGGTTCCTTTCGGATGGTCTCCCAAAAATAAGGTGCACCTTGTTAATATGAGTAGTCTATTATTCCTATTTAGCCGAGATGTCACACTACACCTGCACCACCGACCTGACAGGCTGCGCTTCCTATGCTTCTCTCCACCCCTTCGTATAAAACATCATTGTGTCCATTATCGCATGTTGATCAACAATATTCTTCCCATCCTTAGCTTGTATACACCCTAAAACATCATTGTCGTGCGTACGACGATCTATGGGACCGACAACGGCCCCTTTGCAGTTCGACTATGGGGATCAACGAGCACAAAGAGCAGAATCAGCAATCAACACAAGGGATTTACCCAGGTTCAGGCCACCGTGAGGTGTAAAACCCTACTCCTGCTTGGTGGATTGATGAATATATGAGCTCAAATTACAAGGAGCGCAGCTTGCTGACAAGATGCGCAGGAAGTGCAGCTACACGTGCAAATGAGCAAAGTGTCGACCTTCATAAAGGTAGCCATGGGCCTCCTTTTATAGATCAAGGGGTCACCATAGTGGCAAAATGGTAATTAAATGTGCCAATAGTGGCTACAGTGCCAAATACCTAACTCTGACGAGTTAGGACCAGAGCATTAAATGCGTCATGAGGTGTTGTGCTAGGGATGTGCCCCGACAAGGAAGCGCCTCTCCTTCTGTGTCGTCGCCCAACTACCTCATATTCCTTTGCCGCGCCACTAGGACGAGAGGCAGTAAAGTTGGTCTTCGGCAGCGTGTTGGCACGTGCCCCAACAAGCCTCATCTAACCACCTGCCCACTCGACCCCTATTTGACAAATGACCGGCATGCCGCTGAGGTGGAGAGGTGGATTGATGGAAGAGAGCTTGTCGGCACGGAGCTTGCTGGATCTCCACTTGCCGGTATGTAGCTTGCCGGCAACCAGGAACTTGATCTTCAGTACTATCTTAGTACTTCTTGATCACCTACCTGGAGGTCTTCTCCATGGTTTTAACAACCAAGTCTTGAATGTATTAAAATTTGTCCTCTGGCAAGCCCTTGTCGTCCAGAGTGCTACTAGTGCCCTCTTATGAAGCTTCTGGTCCCGTTTACACAGGCTGGTGATAAACACATGATATTGGCCACTGTTCAGCTGCTTTGGATTGCTCTGATATCCACCTTGCTGCTGCTGCTGACTGTCCTGGCTAGCCTGTTGGTTATATCCACCCTGGTTCCCCTGGGAATTTTGAAAATTGGGATTTGACCTGCCGCCCGGGCCATGAAAACCGCCACCACCTGAGCCACCCAAGCCATTGTTACCATCAAACATGTTGGAATTCTTGAACGCCTTCACAATCGTGCAGTCCTTCCACAAATGTGTAGCCGGCTTCTCCTTAGAACCGTGTCTCGGACAAGGCTCATTTAGTAACTACTCAAGCGTGGGTCCTGACCCGCCGGATCGAGGAGGTGGCCTTCCCTTGCGCCATTGGTTATGACCCTGCGCATTGGTGTTAGCCACAAAATCCAGACTACCATCGGCCTTACGTTTGTTACCTCCTTGATTTGCCAGGTTGTGCTGAGAGCCCTTGCCGTTGCCGTTCTTATTTCCCTTCCCTGCCTTCTCATCATCAGACTCGGGATCCTTGGTACTATGAGAATCAGCATACTTGACCAGGGCCGCCATCAGCGTGCCCATATCATTGCAATCACGTTTGAGACGCCCCAGCTTTTGTTTCAATGGTAAGAAATGGCAATTCTTCTCCAACATTAAGACTGCGGAGCCGGCATCCATCTTATCAGATGAATGTATTATGGCTTTAACCCGGCGCACCAATGGGTTGTAGACTCACCCTCTTCCTGCTTGCAATTCGTCAGGTCCACAATTGACATGGGCTGCTTGCATGTGTCTTTGAAGTTCTGAATGAACCGTGCTTTTAACTCCGCCCATGAACTGATCGAGTTAGGTGGCAGGCCTTTCAACCAGGTGCGGGCGGTTCCATCCAACATCATGGCGAAATACTTAGCCATTGCTGCGTTAGAAACTTCTAACAGCTCCATAGCCATCTCATAACTCTCAATCCATGCCCCAGGCTGCAAGTCGGTGGTGTAATTCGGCACCTTCCTTGGTCCTTTAAAATCCTTGGGCAAACACTCGTTACGTATAGCCGGTGCTAGGCACGGGACTCCTCCAGTCCGGGTGGCTATACCTGCCTCAACAGAAGCCGCCGTGTAAACCGGATATGGCTGATAAGCCGTCAACTGAGCCGCCTGTTCGGCCTCTTGCCGCAGTCTCTCCTGTTCGGCCAAATTAACAGCCTCATGACGCAGCGGGTTACCACCACCTGGCTGGTCACGGTGTCTAACATTGCTTGATACGGCCGCTGATTCCACGTGCCTGCTAAAACTTGGGCTTCAGCTTGGACGAGGGGTCGAATTGACCCTGTCCCGGCTATATGAGTACACCTCCTGCTGTGCTAAAGTCGTCTGGAGGAGCTCCCTGACCCGACGGGTTTCAACCGCAGTCGGAGAATCGCCATCAATTGGGAGAGCCACCAATCGAGTTGTTGCTGCTATCATGTTTTCCAATGGGTTGGAGTAATGACCCGGAGGGGTTGGTACGTACTGGGGTGGCGCCATGTTTACATGGGGAGGTCCCATCACCAGTGACTGAAATGGTGCTCCGTCCCCGGGTGTCGCAACATGGTCTGGTCCTGAGCGTAGGGGGATCCATGGCGGGTTGCCAGTCTGCGAGATGAGCCACGGTGGGTTACTGGGCCCTGCTCCTGGCGTGTTAAAAAGGTTCCGAGGGTCATAAACCGGGGGAAGTCGAGACTGGGTCTTCTGATGCCTTCTTCTCATGACCTCATTAGCCGCGTTCTGGTCTTGCGTAAGCCGGAAAGCGTGCGCCTGAATCTGTTGAGCCGGAACGTCTAGAGTCGCCCGCTCTGCGTTTAACCTAGCATCCTCTGCCGCCAGGTTCGTCTTAGCTTGCACCATATCCAGCTTTAACTGTGCCACCTCTGCATCATGACTGGCTTGATCCGCCGGGCTGACCATGGCGGTTAACAGGGTGGTCAATTTGTCGGTGAGATCCATTAACACCTGGGCCGGTGAGCGCACAGGACCTCCTGCTCCTACTGCTGCTGACCCGGAGGTTACCGCTGCTGTAGTTGCAGAGTCCTGGATGGGTTGGGTTCCAGCCATGAAGATCCCGACCCTGTATGACAGCTCAAGACAATCCGGAATACTACTGCCATCGGAACAGCCGCCGAGCCCGCCATCCTGTAGTTGGTATAATGAATCTGCCTCACCTGTGGATGACTTTCCGTCAGAGTTGATTGCCGCCTCACCATTAGAGGCAGACCCTTTAGAGAGCCCTTCATGGATGCATCCCACGAAGGCACGCTTCACAGCTGGCAGAACCCGGGCGGGTCTTGCACGCTGAGCCGTCCCGAGGAGGTTGGTGCAGATGTCCGGCTTAGGGCCCGGCTCGCCGATCTTGCCGATGAAGACGTGGATTCCGCCGAAGGGGACCCGGTACCCGTACTCAATTGAGACGGCCTCGGGGCCCCAGCCTGCGTCATTGATGTAGAGCTTACCGTG
Source organism: Triticum aestivum (assembly GCF_018294505.1). Lineage (NCBI taxonomy): Eukaryota > Viridiplantae > Streptophyta > Magnoliopsida > Poales > Poaceae > Triticum > Triticum aestivum. Next base: position 718,488,333 of record NC_057798.1, on the reverse strand, counting down.
ACGACTCTTGGTCATCCGGCCTACCGCATATCCCTTGAGCCCTTCGAAGCTGCCCTTCAAGAACTCAAATCCACCGTGCGCTGGCCCCACGGTGGGCGCCAACTGTCGTGGAATTATCACGTCAGATGTCCTAGTGGAAGGACTTAGTCGTGGAGCCATCGCAACTAGGAAGCCTGAAGGGGTTAATCGGGACAAGAGACATGAGAGGGTTTATACTAGTTCGGCCCCTTACGATGAAGGTAAAAGCCTATGTCTAGTTGGGATTGGGATTATGTATGTCTCAATAACCTGGAAGCTGAATCGCTTGACCTAGCTCTCGAGAAGTTATTTCGTACCCTGAACCACCGCCGGGTCGTCCCCTTATATACTGAGGTCGACGCCCAGCAGCTCTGCAGAGTCCCGGCCGGCTTATAGATTGTATCCGGCTCGGTCTCTTTATCTTTCTTGCCTTACAATACAAGTTACACGGTCAAGGCGGCTTAACACTATGGGCCTTAAATGACCTCTCGGCCGTTGGGCCTTTACTAAGTCGCCGTCTTCAAGCTTGAGCTTCTGCCTTCAGGAATGCTTTGTAAGTATAACCCGGATCCTCTTGGCGGGTCATACCAGTAGTTATATCCCTAACACAAACTCTCTATAGTCTCGATCAGGAATCGGGATCGCCTGCCGCAACTCCTCCTCGCTAGGCTGCAAGGGTCAACTCGTCGCCGCCAATGGTGCGCCGCCGCTGCGAGTCTATGTTGCCCGACCCGTTGTCCGATGACCCAACCCCAACATCCTCCCCTAGGTCTAGAATGTTTGGAGGGAGTTTCTCTGGCCTCATACAGTACCAATAGAAACGCCGATCTACTCCTCTCCTCATGGGTTTTTCGAGAAGAATTACGAGTTTGCCATTGCAGTGCAGGAACAGACTGACCCAAATCCATGTCAAAGTCGTTACATCCACACCTTGCATGGCCAGTTCTAGAAAATCTCAGTTTCAAGTAAGTAGGGAACCTCTTATGCAGGCACGCCTGCAGCATCATGGTTATATATGATTAGTTGTTTCTTTTGTATATTCATAAGTTCTCTTAGATATGAAGTGAGATAGGTAGAATTTTCGCAGATTGCATGTTTGATCTGAATTACCAAAGGTAAGGTGCTCTTACTATATTGAATCATTTGTACGAATTTGGTTAGATCGATGGATTCGGTACCAACCTCTATTTTTTGGCAATGCTAGATCTGTGTGTGTGTGTGTGTGTTGATTCCCCTCCCCCCCCCCAACACCCACGAAGGTGTGGTAAATTTGCTCCTTTTCTTTCTCGATAAATTTTCTCTCGCATAAATCATGGTTTGTACATTTGGTTTTGTATTTACAGAGCTCTCTCTCTCTCTCCCTCTCCCCCCCTCTCTCTCCCTCTCTCCCTCTCTCCCTCCCTCTATCTCTCTCTTTGTCCCTCTCTCTCTCCCTCCCCCCTCTATCCCTCTCTCTCTCTCTCTCTCTCTCTCTCCCCCTCTCTCGTTGTTGTATTTTTTGTCTATCTTCTGACATTAAGTTCAGTTTTGCCATGAGTTTTGCTAGTGGTCCATGCACCCTATGACTATGCTATTGCCATGCTTAGCTTCATAATTATGTCATCTTACTATTGGTCGACTTCACATGCCATGTATTGTTCTGTGGTGAGTTGCACAAGCTCACCAACATGCCTACTTATCGTTGTTCCTGCCATGTACTGTTATTCTGAATCTGTCTTATCATTTGCCATGTTTGCATGGATGCTACCATCTTTTCTATTGATCTTTGGAATAAGTTCAGTAAGGGAGTTTTGTTCTTTGTCTTTAGTATTAGCATGCCATGCCTTTGTTTGCCATGATAAGTTCCTATAACATGTTGTTTGATAACTCTAAACTTTGCAACCTGATGTTATTTCTGCCATGCACAGTGATTTCTGCTAACTCTGTGAAACTGTTATTATTTGCAATCTTGCCATGTCCTTTTGAGCATGTTATAGTGTTTTCTGGAGATAGCTCAGTGTCATTGTTTTGTAATGCTTTACCTGTACTTCATTCCCATGCCTTTTGTTTTCACGTTGAGATGTTGTAGCATATTGTTTTGATGCTTGCTAGATGCCTAGTTGCTGTTTTGGACAGCTTGTCCTTTAAACTTGTTTCATGTGTATGTGTTGAACTGTTGCTCTGTTTTGAGTGTGCTCTATATGAAACTTGCTTGATTTTGCATGAAGTTTCATATTATCATGTTGCATCCATGTTTTTAGAGTGTTGCTTGATGTTTGAATGCCTTTTGCATCAATGCCATATTTAACTTGTTTTGCTCATATCTTCTAGGCCGTACCTCCGAACTAAATGAACTTTATATGAAACTTGACTAGAACTTTGTGTAGATCATCTTGGTGCACTTTAACTTGTTGTTTAACAACTTGAACATAAGGTTTATTCAGTTCTGGATCAATTTCGAAATTTGCATACGAGGACTTACCGGATGTGTTATATATTGTTTCCGGCCTCATTTAAACTTGCTTTCATGTGTTGTTCTTGTTTGCATCATCTCTTGCCATGAGTAGAGTCATATAACCTTCGTCATGCATCATGTTTGATGGTGCATCATGCCATGTCTATGTGTTGTGTGTTTACCTTGTTGTTTGCTTCTTTCTGGTTGAGCTCCTTCTTGTTATTTCCTGTTTCGTTGCGATCGTGAGGATTCGTTCGTCTACGCTTGGTTCGTCTTCGTGGCTTCATCTTCTTCATGGACTCATTCTTCTTCCTTGCGGGATTTCAGGCAAGATGACCGTCACCTTGGATCTCACTACTATCATTGTTATGCTAGTTGCTTCGTTCTATTGCTATGCTGCACTACCTATCACTTGTCCTTCAAGCCTCCCAAATTGCCATGTCAGCCTCTAACCTTTTCACCCTTCCTAGCAAACCATTGCTTGGCTATGTTACCACTTTGCTCAGCCCCTCTTATAGCGTTGTTAGTTACAGGTGAAGTTGAAGATTGCTCCATGGTGGACAGGATTATGTTGGGATATCACAATATCTCTTATTTAATTAATGCATCTATATACTTGGTAAAGGGTGGAAGGCTCGGACTTATGCTTGGAATTTTGTTCCACTCTTGCCGCACTAGTTTTCCATCATACCGGTGTTATGTTCTTTGATTTTGTGTCCCTTACGCGGTTGGGTGATTTATGGGACCCCCTTGACAGTTCACTTTGAATAAAACTCCTCCAGCAAGGCCCAACCTTGGTTTTAACATTTGCCTCACCTAGCCTTTTTCCCTTGGGAGTCACGCATCCCTAGGGTCATCCTTATTTTAACCCCCGGGCCAATGCTTCTCTAAGTGTTGGTTCGATAACAAATTCCCATCTGCCACATAACCGTGGGCACGGCTCTCGAAAGTTTAAACCCTGCAGGGGTGTCCCAACTTAGTCCATCACAAAGGATATTCCTTCTGCTAGGAAAACCCGAGCAGTCTCGGAATCCCGGTTTACAAGACATTTCGACAATGGTAAAACAAGACCAGCAAAGCCGCCCGATGTGCCGACAATCCCGATAGGAGCTGCACATATCACATTCTCAGGGCAACACCAGATGAGACTAGCTACGAGTAAAACCAGCCATCAAGTTTCCCCGAGGTGGCCCCGCAGGAAGCTTGGTTCAGACCAACACTCAGAGAAGCACTGGCCCGGGGGGGTTAAAATAAGGATGACCCTTGGGATGCATGACTCCCAAGGGAAAAAGGCTAGGTGAGGCAAATGTTAAAACCAAGGTTGGGCCTTGTTGGTGGAGTTTTATTCAAAGCGAACTGTCAAGGGGGTCCCGTAAATCACCCAATCGCGTAAGGGACGCAAAATCAACGAACATAACACCGGTATGACAGAAAACTAGGGCGGCAAGAGTGGAACAAAATGCCAGGCATAAGGCCGAGCCTTCTACCCTTTACCAAGTATATAGATGCATTAATTAAATAAGAGATATTGTGATATCCCAACATAATCCTGTCCATCATGGAGCAATCTTCAACTTCACCTGCAACTAACAACGCTATAAGAGGGGCTGAGCAAAAGCGGTAACATAGCCAAGCAACGGTTTGCTAGGAGGGATGCAAAATGTTAGAGGCTGACATGGCAATTTGGGAGGCTTGAAGGACAAGTGATAGGTAGCGCAGCATAGCGATAGAACGAAGCAACTAGCATAGCAATGATAGTAGTGAGATCCAAGGTGACGGTCATCTTGCCTGAAATCCCGCAAGGAAGAAGAACGAGTCTATGAAGAAGATGAAGCCACGAAGACGAACCAAGCCTAGACGAATGAATCCTCACGATCGCAATGAAACAGAAACTAACGAGAAGGAGCACAACCGGAAAGAAGCAAACAACAAGGTAAACACACAACACATAGACATGGCATGATGCACCATCAAACATGACGCATGACGAAGGTTATATGACTCTACTCATGGCAAGAGATGATGCAAACAAGAACAACACATCAAAGCAAGTTTAAATGAGGCCGGAAACAACATTAACAAATCCGGTAAGTCCTCATATGCAAATTTCGAAATTGGTCCAGATCTTAATAAACCTTATGTTCAAGGTATTAAACAGCAAGTTAGAGTGCACCAAGATGATCTACATGAAATTCTAGTCAACTTTCATATAAAGTTCATTTAGTTCGGAGCTACGACCTAGAAGATATGAGCAAAACAAGTTAAACATGACATTGATGCAAAAGGCATTCAAACATCAAGCAAACACTCTCAAAACAAGGATTCAACATGACAAGATGAAACTACATGCAAATCTAAGCAAGTTTCATATGGACCACACTCACAACGGAGCAACGGTTCAACACATACACATAAAACAAGTTTAAAGGACAAGCTGTCCAAAACAGCAACTAGGCATCTAGCAAGCATCATGAAGATATGGTACAGCAACCCAATCGGAAAACAAAAGTCATGGACATGATGTACAGGTAAAGCATGACAAAACATGAACACCGAGCTATCTCCAGAAATCACTAGAACAATGCTCAAAAGGACATGGCAACATTGCAAATAATAACAGTTCACAGACTTAGCAGAAAATCACTAAGCATGACAGAAATAACATCAGGTTACAATGTTTCAAGCTATCAAATAACATGTTACAGGAACTTATCCTGGCAAACAAAGGCATGACATGCTAATACTAAAGACAAAGTACAAAACTCCCTTACTGAACTAATTCCAAAGATCAACAGAAAAGATGGAAGCATTCATGCAAACATGGCAAATGATAAGATAGATTCAGAATAACAGTACATGGCAGGAACAACGATAAGTAGGCATGTTGGTGAGCTTGTGCAACTCACCACAGCCAACAGTAAGATGACATAATTATGAAACTAAGCATGGCAATAGCATTGTCATAGGGTGCACGGATCACTAGCAAAACTCATGGAAAAATGGAACTCAATGTTAACAAGCTGACAACAACATTATTTAGAAAGTTTGGAGCATGATTACAACAAGCTACAACAGTCTATAAATGCAACCAGGGGCATGGATGCATAGAGCATGACATGTGTAACAAAACATCCTTATTGAACATCTCCAGATTATCCGCAGAATGACTTGTAGCAGCAAGTTTACATAGCATCATGATATAATAGGTTCAGCCTAGCAAAACAGTAACAACGAGTACCCTACTTCACGAGCTTGATGCGCTCACCACAAAGCACACAAAAATATATGGGTTGCGCCACTGTAAAGATGGCATGATGTAGCTCAAAACTCATGTAGACATCAAGCTCATAGGATGCACACACAAAATGAAACGAAAAAGACAAATCACCAAGTTTTGTTAACAGACAGCAGTTAACATCATATACCACTCTTGCAACGATGATAATGGCATCAAGATGGACTCAAACAAGAATGGCACAACGGAATGAAATGAAAAGTACCTCATGATGAACATTTTCATATATTACACGCACAAAATGGAGCTACATGCAAGAAGTTATGGCATGATGAATAGGGCAATATTTTCGGGACTTGGAGAAAAAAAACAGGGTCAACCTCTTGGATCTGGATCTGGGACGCGGGAAACAAGGATGACCGGAGTGGGTTGCGCGGGGGCTGGAGATGCTCGGGGAGGCACCGACGGGGGTCGGGGACGGCGGGGCCGGGCGGCGAGGCGCGTCCGGCTTCGGGCGTCGAGGAGGCGGCGGCGGGGTCCGGCGAGGGGCCGGGCGGCGGAGGAGGGCGGCACCGACGGGAGGCGAGGCGGCAGCTGTCAACGCAGAGGCCGAGGAGCGCGCGGGCGACAGAGGCGCGGCCGGGCTCGGGGGCCCGTCCCGGGCCTGGCGGGCCGGCGGCGCGGGGATGGCGGACGCGCCACGTGGCAAGGCTGGATTGGCCGGGAGCGGCGGCGGTGGACGTCCAGTGGCGGGTCAGACATGTTCGGTGGCGCGGAGGAGCGGGGCTAGGGTTTGGACCCGGGATTTCGGGGGAGAGGGCATATATATATGTAGAGGGAGCTAGGAGAGTCCAAATGGAGTGCGGTTTTCGCCCACACGATCGTGATCGAATGACCGAGAGCATGAAAGGGGTTAGGATGGGCTAGGTGGGCTGTGTGAAGGGGTGCTGGGCTGCAAAGAGAAGGGGGTTTCGGGCTACGCGGTTAACCGTTGGGGCATCAAACGACCTCCAAATGGAACGAAATTTGACAGGCGGTCTACCGGTGATATACCAAGGCCACTCGGCAAATCTCGGCCCATTCTGAGAACATTTTTCTCCTGCTCACGAAACAAGGTCTGAGAGAGGCGACGGGTGCGTGCGAGTGTCTGGGCTCAGAACGGACAACGGAGAGAGCCAGGGGAACCCGAATGGATGCAAGTTTGGAAAAACATGCAGATGAAATGCAGATGATGACATGGCAAAATGCAACACGCAAGCAAATGACATGGCAACTATGGTGAATAACTGGGAAACACCTGGCGCATCGAATCCGGGGCGCTACAACTCTCCTCCACTAATAAGAGATCTCGTCCCGAGATCTTAGGAACGAGATGGAAGGGAAAGAGGAAGAGGTGAAGTAAGAACGCAAGAAAGAAGATGAACAAAGTCGAGAGCACTCGGTAGAAAAGAGCAATGACGAATATGATGAGAACCAAAATCTCAAGGAATAGATTAACTCTGAAACCACTCCGGTTAGAACAAGATAGAAAAGAAATAAGAATGGAAGAATTTAGGAAGCACTCTGGCTGAAAATGGAAGGAATAGAACATGAACTTCACAAGATGGGATGGCACTTGATGAGATGAACAACGCAATGCCTCTGGAAGAATTGAAAGAATGGAATGAAAAGAACTTAGAAGGAAGGATTGAATGGAGTTGTTGAGAAAATCAACAACGAAAGAATAATGCTTGTTGTGGACTTATCAGAAACATCTCAAAACTGTGAGGTGATAACCGGCCACAAACGGAAAAGATTGAATAGCTGAGAAGAATGAAGAAATGCAAAACTCTTCTTCAAAAGAAAACAGAGAATTATTTGCACTTCTAGACGCGAGAAGAAAAGATACTTGAACTCCACCAACGAAATCTTGATTAACTCTTGAAGAATGAATTAAATAATTAAGAACCACCGTGAAGAACTCCGGTGACAAAAGGATGACGAGATAGAATGAAGGAAGAAGGAATAGGCAAAGGAAGGGATTACTCACTTGGATGAAATAAGAATAAGATTTACGTTATGCTTATCCTCACCAAATTTAATTGATGACAAGCAACGGATTTTGCATGCTACTTATTCTTCTTGAAAAGGATTGAGAAGTGACATATCGCAAACTTGAGAAGGTCTTCATGAACCACTGGTAGGATTGGATAGAACGAAGGAATTAATATGATAACCAAGGAAAGGAATATGAAGGAACCACCGTAAGAATTTGAAAATGACTAATGAAAGAGAATGCATCACTGGGAAGAATTAGAAATGCCCAAAGATACTTGAGGGATAAAAGAGACAAGATAACGAAGGGATCGCAAACTGATTGAAGAATACTTGAACGAAGCACCGGAAGAATATTGATATGAACGAAGGGGCACGGATATAGAATAATTGGGGAACGAATCTGAAAACTTGGAACGAAGAAATATTCCAAAAGGATGACATCCGGATGATCGAGTCGAAAAAAAACAACTTTGGAAATACTCCGGATGGATGAAAAGAATATCTGACAAATGGAATAATTCGCGAGGATAACATGAAGCTAGAACCATGAAACTTCGAGAGAACAGACAAGATTTAGAGGAAAAACTCTTCTTCGGTCTTCAAATGACAACGAGAAACACCACCACAATTTGTTAAGGCACTCCGGGAGAACGAAAAGCGAAGAGGTTGAGGCAACAATGAAAATGTTTTGAAATCAATCTTGGAAAGGCATCTGACTGATGGGATCCATTCTTACGTAACACTTGAAAAGAATCGAGAATAACTCCGGGAGAATTAGAAGAGTCAGGTAAGATCCTGGGAAAAGACCTGTGGGTTAGGGCCCACTGAAGAGATAACACCGTTGGAAAGGATTGTTGAAGAGATAGATGATGCACCAGAACAATTGAAATATTTGAATGAGGTGACAATCTCGAATTAATTGGAACACAGACGAATCTCCTGAGATGTCTTACGAACTCCGGAATGATTGAATGGCGAGAGGCAAACGAGCAAGGAGAACACTTGATCAAGGAAAATAATATGATCAACCCAAAAAGTTTGAATTGAATCCACCGGAAAAGAGATGAGGAATGTCAAACATAAGAGAATTCACCGGTTGAAATGATTGAGGGAAGACTGAAGAGGCTCCATACGAATGAAAATTGATGGTGAAAAGAGACTCAGACTCCGGGAAGAAGAGGGTGGGAGGGCGGGAAAACAAAGGCAACTTGGAAGGGGAAAAACTGATGAATAACTTCAAGAGGAAACACCGGTTGAAATAATTGAGGAAAGAAAACAAAGACTTCGCACGAGTAGGATGGATACTCGATTACGAACTCCGGCTCCGAGAAGAAAATGGGTGGGCGGGTGGGAAAAATAAAACAACTGAGGATTGAACTTGGCAACGATGAAGAGGCTCGAGTCAACTTGACGAGAAATGCACCGGATGAAAAGAGCTGAGATCAACGATCGGAAAACCAACTATGTGATCCTAAAGAAAATTTGAAGGGGAAGAGAAGTAATTCAAAACACCTACGTCAATATTCGTCACCAGAGCGACGAAGGGGCTGAGGAGTAAAGAGAATTCCTACTCTCCGATATAACTAGACTCCGAAAATAGTTTTCTTCTAGACTCGGCAACTGCCAAACTACACGATCAAACAAGGGGGGCTCCTATGGTCGGTCGAGGATCCTTCTAGTTTTCCCTCACGGCTTCTGTTTTATTCCAAATTCGGGACATGCCAGATTTGGCATATGCTGAGGTTTCCATTATAGGTTGTATTTGTTTTTGCATAAATGTGGGGATTTTTCTACTGCAACCTAGACATATTATATATGTTTTTGGGGTAGAAAAATCCCACCAATCCAGTGGTGGCATTAGTTTCTGCATTTGAGCAAGTTTGCACACATGTCATTTTACATCATGTTGCGGTTTTGTCTTTCATGTGTATATTTATGCAAATATGCTATGAGGTAGTTTTGCACATGAACATGCTCTTCATCATGCCTAATTGCTACTGGAATTAAGATCATGCCATGACATGTTTTATCTTGAGTTAAACAAGCTTGCAAACATGCTATCTTGAATCTGATTCTGCCATGCCTTTAAATTCTACCAAGTCTGGGTCTGTTTATGTCACTTGCCATGTTTGCATTGATGCTATCATCATTTCTGTAGGTTTCTGGAGCATGTTCACTAAGGCCTTGTTCGTTTAAACCTCCTCTCAAGAGGATTGGAGTGGATTGGAGGGGATTTTGGCTTGTAGGGGATCTAATCCCCCTCAATCCCTGCCAATCCCCTTCCAAAACCGCCTCAACCGAACAAGGCCTACTAGCATGCCATGTCTTTGTTTGCCATGATATGTTCCTGTAGCATGTTGTTTGCTAGCTCTAAACATTGCTACCTACTGCTGTTTTGCCATGTTAGTATTTTCACAAAGTCTGTGAAGCTGATATCTTTTGCACTTTTGCCATGCTTGTTTGAACCTATTCTAGTGAGTTATAGCAGTAGCTCAGTGTTAATGTTTTGTAAAGCTTCACATGTACTTCACTGCCATGTATGTAGTTTTCATGTTTGGGTGATGTATCATATTTAAACCTTGCTTCTAAGTGGCTATGTTGTTGTTTTAAGCAGTGTATATCATATCTTGTTTTGCTTGTCATTTGCAAACCGTGCATCCGTTTCCGGTGATCTTTATATCGATTTCAACCGAAATCATCTCATCTTTCCAGAGGTATACTTGGTTTGCCAAGTTGATGCCTTGTTCATCATTTTTCCTTCCAGAGCCCGCATATGCATTGCATATCACATCTCGCATATCATGCCATGTATTGCATCATGTTGCTTGCGCATTGCACCGTGATTGATTGCGATTCCATTGCTTGTGTTCTTGCTTTGGGTAGAGCCGGGAGACGAGTACATGAACGAGGAACCTGTTAAGTATGCTAACGAGGATCAAGCTTTCGACAACTCTGAGAACTTTGCAGGCAAGATGACCATACCCTCGATATCACTTCTATCTTTGCTTTGCTAGTTGTTCGCTCTATCGCTATGTTTCCGCTACCTACCATTTGTTTATCATGCCTCCCATATTGCCATGTCAATCCTCTAACCATCCTTTCCTAGCAAACCATTGTTTGGCTATGTCACCGCTTTTGCTCAGCCCCTCTTATAGCGTTGCTAGTTGCAGGTGAAGATGAAGTTTGTTCCTGGTTGGAACATGGATATTTTGGGATATCACAATATCTCTTGTTTAATTAATGCACCTATATACTTGGTAAAGGGTGGAAGGCTCGGCCTTATGCCTAGTGTTTTGTTCCACTCTTGCCACCCTAGTTTCCGTCATACCAGTGTTATGTTCCTTGATTTTGCGTTCCTTACGCAGTTGGGTGATTTATGGTACCCCCTTGACAGTTCGCTTTGAATAAAACTCCTCTAGCAAGGCCCAACCTTGGTTTTACCATTTGCCACCTAAGCCTTTTTCCCTTGGGTTTTCGCGAGCCCGAGGGTCATCTTTATTTACCCCCCCCCCCGGGCCAGTGCTCCTCCGAGTGTTGGTACAAACTAGAGCATCGTGCAGGACCGTCCATTGGCAACTTGGGTTACGTTGGTACCTGTACGCTTCGCTCATCCGTTGTGCCCTGAGAACGAGATATGTGCAGCTCCTCTCGGGATTTGTCAGCACAATCGGGGTGGTCTTGTTGGTCTTGTTTTACCATTATCAAAATGTCTTGTAAACCGGGATTCCGAGACTGATCGGGTCTTCCTGGGAGAAGGAATATCCTTCGTTGACCGTGAGAGCATGTGATGGGCTAAGTTGGGACACCCCTGCAGGGTATTATCTTTCGAAAGCCGTGCCCGCGGTTATGTGGTAGACGGGAATTTGTTAACGTCCGGTTGTAGAGAACTTGACACTTGACTTAATTAAAATGCATCAACCGTGTGTGTAGCCGTGATGGTCTCTTTTCGGCGGAGTCCGGGAAGTGAACACGGTTTTGGGTCATGTTTGACGTAAGTAGGAGTTCAGGATCACTTCTCGATCATTGCTAGCTTCACGACCGTTCCGTTGCTTCTCTTCTCGCTCTTATTTGCGTATGTTAGCCACCATATTTGCTTAGTGCTTGCTGCAACTCCACCTCATTACCACTTCCTACCCATAAGCTTAAATAGTCTTGATCTCGTGGGTGTGGGATTGCTGAGTCCTCGTGACTCACAGATTCTACCAAAACAGTTGCACGTGCCGATGTTACCAGTGCAGGTGATGCAACCGAGCTCAGATGGGAGCTCAACGAAGATCTTGGTCGTTGCTATGTTTTATTTCATGTTGATCAGTAGTGGAGCCCAGTTGGGACGATCTGGGATCTAGCATTTGGGGTTATCTTATTTTCATTTGGATTTGACCGTACTCGGTCTATGAGTGTATTTTGAATGATGTATGAATTTATTTATGTATTGTGTGAAGTGGCGATTGTAAGCCAACTCTCTTTATCCCATTCTTGTTCATTACATGGGATTGTGTGAAGATGACCCTTCTTGCGACAAAACCTACAATGCGGTTATGCCTCTAAGTCATGCCTCGACACATGAGAGATATAGCCGCATCGTGGGTGTTACAAGTTGGTATCAGAGACTTGACCGACCATAGGATCCCCCTTGATTGATCGTGTAGTTTGGCAATTATTGAGTATAGAAGAAAAGTATTTTCGAAGTTTAGTTATATCGGAGAGTAGGAATTCTTTTTAATCCTCAGTCTCTTCGTCACTCTGGTGAGGAATCTTGACGTAGGTGTTTTGAATTACTCCTCTTCCCTTTCAAACTTTCTTTAGGATCACGCAGTTGGTTTTTCGATCGTTGGTTCTCAGCTCTTTTTATCCGGTGCATTTCTCGTCAAGTTGACTCGAGCCTCTTCATCTTTGCCAAATTCAATCCTCAGTTATTTTTTTTCCACCCGCCCACCCTTCTTCTTCTCAGAACCGGAGTCCGTAATCGAGTATCTATCCTACTCGTGCAAGTCCTTGCTTTCTTTCCTCAATGATTTCAACCGGTGTTTTCTCTTCAAGATATTCGTTGGTTTCCCCTTCTAAGTTGCCTTTGTTTTTCCCGCCCTCCCACCCTCTTCTTCCTGGAGCCTGAGTCTCTTTCGAGCATCAATTTCATTCATGCGGAACCTCTTCAATCTTTCGTAAATTATCTCAACCGGTGAATTCTCGTCTCGTTTGACATTCATCATCTCCTTTTCTTCTCCAGTGGATTCAATTCTAATTTTCGGTAGTGATTATATTCTTTTCCTCGGCTCAAGTGTTTTCCCTGCTCGTTCGCCTCTCGCCAGTTTATCATTCCAGAGTTTGGAAGACATCTCAGGAGATTCGTCTGTGTTCCAATTAATTCGAGGTTGTCACCTCATTCAAATATTTCAATTGCTTCGGTGCATCATCTATCTGTTCAACATCCCTTTCCAATGGTGTTTTTTTCTTTAGTGGGACCTAACCCACAAGTCTTTTCCCAGGATCTTACCTGACTCTTCTAATTATTCTGGAGCTATTCCCAAATTTTCTTCAAAGTGTGACGTAAGAACGGATTTCATCAGTCACGTGCCTTCTCCAAGATCATTTTCAAATTCTTTTCATTGTTGGCTCAACCTCTTCGCTTTTCATTCCACCGGAGTATCTCAGTAATTTTGGGTGGTGTTTCTTGTCGTCATTTGAAGATCGAAGAAGAGTTCCTCTTAAAGCTTGTCCGTTCTCTTGTAGTTTCATGGTTCTAGCTTCATGTTATCCTCTCGAATTATTCCATTTGTCAGATATTCTTTTCTTACCCATCTGGAGTATGTCAGGAGTTGTTCTTCCAGTCCTATTCACCGGAGGCCATCATTCCAGTTATCGTTCTCTATTTATGCCGGCGCTTCGCTCAAATGTTCTTTAATCAGCTTGTTATCTCTTCATTCTTTTGCATCTAAATTCCCTCAAGTATCTTTGTGCTTTTCTAATTCTTCCCGATGATTCATTCTCTTTCATCAGTCATTTTCAAATTCTTATGATGGTTCATTCAAGATTCTTTCTGTTGTTATCGTATCGATTCATTCGTTCTTTTCAATCCTACCTATCTCTAGAACTACGAAACTACGAGAGAACGAACAAGATTTCAGAGGAACTCTTCTTCGATCTTCAAATGACGACGAGAAACACCACCCAAAATTACTGAGATACTCCGGTGGAATGAAAAGCGAAGAGGTTGAGCCAACAATGAAAAGAATTTGAAAATGATCTTGGAGAAGACATGTGACTGATGGAATCCATTCTTATGTCACACTTTGAAAAGAATTTGGGAATAGCTCCGGAATAATTAGAAGAGTCAGGTAAGATCCTGGGAAAAGACCTGTGGGTTAGGGCCCACTAAAGAGAAAAAAACACCGTTGAAAGGGATGTTGAACAGATAGATGATGCACCGGAGCAATTGAAATATTTGAATGAGGTGACAACCTCGAATTAATTGGAACAGAGACGAATCTCCTGAGATGTCTTCCGAACTCTGGAATGATAAACTGGCGAGAGGCGAACGAGCAGGAAAAACACTTGAGCGGGGAAAAGAATACAATCACTACCGAAAATTAGAATTGAATCCACCGGAGAAGAAAAAGAGATGATGAATGTCCAACGAGACGAGAATTCACCGGTTGAGATAATTTATGAAAGATTGAAGAGGTTCCGCATGAATGAAATTGATGCTTGAAAGAGACTCAGGCTCCGGGAAGAAGAGGGTGGGAGGGTGGGAAAAACAAAGGCAACTTGGAAGGGGAAACCGACGAATATCTTGAAGAGAAAACACCGGTTGAAATCATTAAGGAAAGAAAGCAAAGACTTCGCATGAGTAGGATAGATACTCAATTACGGACTCCGGTTCTGAGAAGAAGAAGGGTGGGCGGGTGGGAAAAAAACAACTGAGGATTGAACTTGGCAAAGATGAAGAGGCTCGAGTCAACTTGACGAGAAATGCACCGGATAAAAAGAGCTGAGAACCAACGATCGGAAAACCAACTGCGTGATCCTAAAGAAAGTTTGAAAGGGAAGAGGAGTAATTCAAAACACCTACGTCAAGATTCCTCACCAGAGCGACGAAGAGGCTGAGGAGTAAAAAAATCCTACTCTCCGATATAACTAAACTCCGAAAACAGTTTTCTTCTAGACTCAACAACGGCCAAACTACACGATCAATCAAGGGGGCTCCTATGGTCGGTCGAGGCTCTGATACCAACTTGTATTTTTTGAGTGTTGGGCATATTTTTTGTATTTTTTGGATTGGCAACCATTGCTTTTTTCTTGAGTTATTCAACAGTCAATATTTCAATTTGCTAACTGTACACACGCCCCTGAATGTCTACTTATAGTCCTCTGTTAAAGTTCAAGCTGCAACCTCCTTCCTTTCAGATCTTAAACCTACACAGAAACTACACACATTTTTTGTTGGCTGTGTTTTATGTCTACATTTTAGGTATATTCTCAGCTAGATTATGCAATGCTCTGACAGAAGTTACTATTTCACTTTTCCTCCAGAATATAGCAAATCATGTTGCTAATTCAATGGGCAAGTTTTGCACAGTTTACCTATGATCATATGAATGCATATATGAAATATTATCTTAAATTGGTAGTATTCTAACCTCCAACATATAAGTGGTGCCTCTCAACTGCAGCTACATTATATTATCCTATGGAAAAAATGCACGTTGTTGTCTGTAGCACTTGGAAACACTAGATGTTTGGAGGGAGTACTCATTTACAATTTATCATTACCTTTCAGATTTAGTTATTATAATTTACAAAGTATTAATATAATATCATGTCTTATTTTATCAACAATTTCCCGTCAAATAAAATAGTGTCCCTAAGCAACTATCTTTTATACATGTGCATTCGAGAAGTAATTTTCAGCTTTTTTATTATATTTTTGACAATTTTCTTTCATATAGCTCCAGAGTCGAATTATCACTTTTGCATAATTTGAGGGTATATGTGTTCAAGTGCTATAACTAAGTTTGATTATATTTGCTTAGCCTCCATTTCCTTTGGTACACGACAATAAAGGACAACTGGTAGGGAACAATTCTGATATAATCAAGATATCTAAATATGACAACAAAATTTTGCAGGTGTACCTTTATATGTGGTACGAGGCTGCTCTGCCATATATATTATCTTATTCTATTTCCCGTTGCACTGTGCTGCTGTTTTTTTTTTGTGCCCTTGTTGTTGCTTTTTTTTTTCTAAACTCGAGTCTATTAATATGAATCAATATGTTCGCAAGTTGAATCACCTAAAAATACTTCTACATATCCCGCAGCAACGCGCGGGGCATCATCTAGTTAAACATAATTGAAATTAGAGTAATCAATGGCGATGATACTTTGGCTTGTTTCTCAAAACATTTGCAGGTGCCGCCTAAGAGCTTTCGCCTTGCCAGGCTTGAGAGTTAATGTTGCTAATTCTGTATTTGAATGCCTAAGCCATGTTGGTTTAATCAATTTAATCTTTTTTTTGGTGTCTGCCTCATGATTCAGTTTAATCAATTTAATCATGAGGCCTGAACTTGGGCCTCCGCGCTATGGGAGCTGGTGTTGCTGTGCATCAGTGCATGATTTGCAGGGTGCCTCTTTTCTTTTGAGAACTGATTAACGCAGATTACATCTTATTTTGAGGATGTCTTACTTTTTTTTTGCGGGTGATCTTACTTTGGTTATTATTATTAAGCTGATCTCATCCTTGTTGGTATGCAAGGTTTTGGCTACTGCAGAGGTAATTTTATGGTTAACGGGAAATAACGTGCATTTACTGCTCAAATTTTCCCAAAACCAAAAGCTTTCAGTCTGTTCATATCAAGTTGAAAGCTTTCAGTTTGTTCAGTTGCTCAAACTTGTCACCTACTCCCTCCGTCCGGGTTTATTGAGCCTGCTAGCCAAAACTCGAGTACCAAGGAAGAATATTATTGGCAAGCATCCATGATTTCTGAGCATAACTGCAACCAATTAGATTAGTCTGCAGTTATTTCCAAGCGTCATGGCAGCTGGTTGTTGGTTTTGCTTTTGCATGCAACGAATCAACGCACCTCCACAGGCGGTAGTTATTGCGTACAGCTGGTTCTATGCGTGCATGCATCGACTCACAAAAAACTGCAGCCAATCGCCGCGCGTTTAGCAGAGGGGATCGAGGAAAGTGAACACGCACATCGATCGGGGCTTACAAAAACAGTCCGTGGCTGGTTTGCTAAGAGGCCTAATAAACCCGGACGGAGGGAGTAGAACTGAACGTATCCATTGCTTTTCTTTTCTCTCTCGCAATGCGACTAGGAAAAGGCTTCCTCATCTCGATCTCCATTGGCGTGCACGTGGACCCGCCTCCCATTAGCTTGCAGCTCTGACGGCCGGTGGCGGGGAGGCGATTCCTGGTGCCTCGGCTCTGACTAGTAGATAGGTAGGATTTTAGTCCTCTCAGGCGGATGGCGGCGCTTCTTCTACGAGTGTCTTTTGGGCTCCCATCCTTTTCAAATTCGTCTAACAAAATGGATTGAATAAAGTTCCAACATATATTCTTGTCAGCCCTTTGGAACGGCGATGTTAGGAGATTTGGTGCCAGGTTCTTTCGATCGATTCAATAATTTAATGACGACGACTGCTGCAGCTTCGGGGACGCTGGTTCATAGAGACATGTGGATGAAGACTTTCGACTGTCATCAACAAGGTCAGACCGGCTTTGATAGTTTTGACGACGGCAATGGTCGTTGGACGGACCATGTGGTTTATTGTATTTCTAGTGAATCTTTATGGTAGATCCGATCCTTCTCTTGAAAAAAAAATCACCTATACTATGCTAAACAAGTTTTGTGGTTATATTATAAGCTAATAAAAAAAGGAAAATTATTGGCCAGCAAAAGGAAGGGGACGGAATTGCTGGGAAGACTGAAACCCGAATCGTGTGTCAAAGATGGGATTGCGATCTCGAAGGGATTCTCGACCTGTCTCATTTCCCCACGAACAAATCTGCTACTGCTACTCGAGAGGGCGCCATGCCACCCTCGGCCAACCGCAAGCGCCGCCCTTCGGCCGCGACCGCCACCAACAAGCGCCGCCGACGCGTGTCCTCCTCGTCCGCCGCCGCCGCCTCGGAATCCTCCGATGTCTCTTCCTCGGGGTCGCTGCTTCCCGGAGACCTGGTCTGCCTGATCGGGTGGCGGGCGCTGGCAGGCGACCTGCGCGATTACGTGCGCCTCCGCGCCGTCTGCCGCGAATGGCGCTCCGCCACCGTCTCCCCGCGCGGCCGGGGCCTCCAGGACCCGAGCTTCCACCCGCGCCGGTGGATGATGCTCCCCGAGGGCCACGGCATCCACCCCGGCCACCGCAAGCTGGGCGGGTACATCCGGTTCATCAACCTCTCCACCGGCGCCATCGTCCGCGTCCGGCTCCCGCTTTTCAGCAACCACTGCGTCCTCGACTCCGTCGACGGGATCCTGCTGCTGCAGCGGGACGAGGACACCGTCGTCCGCCTCCTCCACCCCTTCACCGGCGACATCGTGGACCTCCCTCCGCTCGCCACCCTTATAACAGGGTTAACACCAACCCAGATGAAGATGTTTAGTTGGAACGTTCTGAGGACCGTCGGTGCTACCTCGTTCAGTGTGAGCGCAGATGGAGTCGTCACCGCCATGATTGGGCTCTTCAAATTGGGACGGGTAGCCTGTGCCACCACCATGGACCAGCAATGGAGGCTCTCGACATGGAGCATATCAAATGGTTGGAGGCCGCTGTCATTCCAAGGCAAGATGTACACCCTGCACACTCCCACAAACGGAAGCGAGCTTCAGATCTTCCAAATCGACTTACCAGGGCCCGGGGAGAAGGACTTTGATAGAATCTTGTGTCATCTAGCGGCACCTAAGTTGATTGCCACATGTCTGGCAGGCAAACCTCGGAGGCCTTTTTACTACCTCGCAGAATGTGATTCGGAAATCCTGGTGATCAGTCGTTACCTTACAGGTTCACTGGACGTTGAGGTTTACAGGCTATCTGACATTATCCTAGACAGGATTGTCCCGGTTACGAGCATCGGAGGAAATGCTCTCTTTGTCGAAGAAAGGGTCTTGAGTGTCAGCAGTAGAGTGCACCCCACCATTGTGGGTGACTCTGTTGTACATCTCCATTGCAAGGAATTTTATCTTGGGCATTACCAACTTGCCACTGGGACATGGTTGCCAACAGCGGATGGGTGCGCCAGAGATGGTGTACCGAGCCCTTGTAGCCTCATCTACCATATCTTTACCTGTTGCTATCGTCCGACTTGGTGAGCGAGTCGTTTCCGTGCTTTGCTGTTGCTTAATTGGAGCCTATGCTACTTGTTGAGCTGATTGTTTTCACACTTACGCCGTGCTTGTAGGAACAAAGGGGGGCTTCTTTATCAGGGTAATGTGCAACCTAGTTGGAAAGTGAAGAGAAAATGGCGTGAGGGGTTGAGTATGATCTGGAATACCTCCATCGTCACAAACTTATAAGCAATATCATATCAGTAGGGCAACTTTATCTTTTGACCTTTGATTAGATTTGAGATATACAACATACCATTCGTGATTGCACAAACTTAAGTTGCTACAATTCTTCTTTGTATTTAGTATTTACAACTAGTGAAATAACACTCTGTAGACACTAGCTACAGCTATAGTCATTGCAAATATATGTCGTGTGATCAACATTTCTGATATGAATTGTGCAATCAGCTATTGTTTGGGCACCAAATTAGCATGAAATTTTCCCGAAAACTCCTTTTTTTCGAGAAAACAGTCACAGACTCTGACTGCGTTGTAGCATTGAATATAATCGGGGCAAAATATTTACAATAGGAAGTGTTGCAACTTTGAAGCCTAGGGCTGAAATGGAACTCAATTTGAACTGCGTAAAAACCTCAAAGAAATAATTTATGGTCCTCCTTGACTTAATCAAACATGAATTCCTGGTTGGGCGAAACATTGTTGAAAAATTTGTTGTTTCTGTGCTTCCAAGTACACCATAGCATGAAAACCTCAAAAGTACAAGGTGCACTGGAAATTTTGTTTCCCCTGATGCATCATCTCTGCTCTGTCATGCCCAGCCATAGCTGCCAGACAACACCCATTCATTGCCCAACAGGTGTTGCTGAAAGCACACTGAAGAAAGAAGTGTCTTGATGTCTCCAAATCCACACTAGAGCATCCTTCTTTATAGCATTTACTGTCTTTTAAGCTACCTCTCCGAGCATCACAAACACGTGGGGAAGTTTCTCCTTAATTAGTGCATGTGGCACAGTTCTGATAACCATTGCAACATGATCACTTCCATCATGTTTGGTACTTGGTTTGTCACTGTTGAGTTTTGTTAAAGAAGAGAAAATGCAAGTGATTTTGCCAAGGCGTGCATTGGTTTCTGTATTGTTGGGGTTCACTTTTGTCATGTGTGGTATGGCGTGTCAACGTTGAGTTTTGTTGGAGAAGAGAAAATGCAAGTGGTATGCATAGGTTTTTGTATCGTTAGTGAGTCAAACACAATGTGTTACTAGCATGGTACTTCAATGGATTTTATTGTAGCTAACAAGGATAGTGGTGGACTTAATCTTGTCAACTGTGATGCATTTGCAGATTCGGTAGATCGCGTCAATTACATCTTGATACTCGGTTGTGTATCTCTGTTTTGCATTCGATCATATTGATCGATTTAGTTTTCTTTTTATGTATTTCTGCTTTGATCATATTGATTTAGTTAGAATTTTTCTTTTTACAGGGGATTTGATCATATTGATTTAGTTTATAATAGTAACTGTTCTGATATCTGTTTTCTACTTGCCCTTTTGCTAGGCCTAAATGGTTCTTGTGTAACAGAAAAGGAGCGGAGACTAAATTAAATTATGTACTCCCTCTGTCTAGGTGTATAAGTCATATTAGAAGTAGCAGCGCGACCTAGGTGGCTGTAGATTGGACGAGGAGGAGCATCGGACAAGCAAAACTTTCAATGACAGCGCTGTTACAAATGGAATCAAAATCAGCAATTAATACGTAGTTATTAGGATGCCTTTTCAGCTCTCCAAACAGCCTAATCAACGCCCTGCTGCGATGCATGCAGTGGTCGTTCTCGTGCGTGCGTCTCATCAAGGACGGCATGCAGAATCGTTTCACACTTGAGAAAAGAAAAAAATTGAAGGGAAGAGGTTTCCATGGGGGTTTCACATTTGAGAAGAGGAAAAACGGAAGGGTAGACGCTGGCTAACGAGGCTGGTAGGGGATCGAGGAGGAAGTTAATGTTCCACGCCTAAGGATTTTGGGAAAACCTGATTTTCGTAAGGTGATTTATACACCTAGACGGAGGAGTATCACGTTTTCCTTATGGCAGTGGCACTCTTTTTCCAAGGCAGTGTCAGACTTTTAAATTATCATTATATTTTTATAGCTAAGTTATTGTAATCTTTATGTTTCAAAAAAATACTACTCAATGCTAAGGTACAAGTATACATAATTCATCCTGTTTATACTATCAAATTGTTCTAACGCAGTTCCGTACTTGTTTATCTTCAAATCAGCTTATATCACTGGTCTCATTGATTTTCAACTTGCACCTGAATAAGCAACCAGGACTTGTACCTGTTTTTCTTATCATGCATAATCTTAATATGTTTTCTATATTAGCGTAGCGCTAGCATAAGGTTGAGTTCTCATGCTAAGGTATTTCCTCCAGTTCACTTTCCTCGCTCCGCTTACCTGCTCGCTCCTTCCAATAGGAAATCAACTTCTTCAACCGCGTGATTTCTCTTGGGGCAACATTATTTCTCTCGTGAACCATATATACATATTACTCTCTCCATTTTTATTTAGTTCGCCTATTAGCTTTGGTCAAAGTCAAGCTTTGTAAAATTTGACAAAGTTTTTAAATAAAAATATTAACATATACAATAACAAATCAATATCATTAGGTTCATTATTTATTATACTTTAACATCATATAGATTTGATATGGTAAATGTTTACATTGTTTTCTATAAACTTGGTCAAACTTTACGAAGTTTGACTTCAGTCAAATCTAATACGCGAACTAAATAAAAACGGAGGGAGTACAAACACAAAATCAATGCCAGTGAACACCTGCATAACAAGTTTGAAAATTCAGTCCCGAAACCATGGAACAGAAATACATCACAGGATCTAAGCACCTGATGGATGGAACACATAAATATCACGAGATAAGCATATTCCACAAGAAAACTCAGTTAAAAAAATTTATATCTCTTTGTTTTATCTTTGTTTTGTTGACCGAAAATGCAAATGACTCTTCATCTCACTCAATCAAGCGACTGTTCGTTCCCAACGAGGCATTGAATTCCGACACGGTACACGAGGAGTCCTTCCTTGGTGCATTCAGTAAATGAAGAAGTTCACGGATTCATATCTGCCCACTCCAGCTATATACGTAATGCATATGCTGGTACACCTTCTCCAATGGCCGAACCAGAACTCCCTACCTGCATGAGCCTGACCGTCGCCGCCAGAAGAGTCTTCGACTTCAAGGTTGAGGGCTACACCGTCGCCAAATCGATGACTTCCGGCGGCAAATACTTCCAGTCCGACACCTTCAGCGTCGGCGGCTACGACTGGGCCGTGCGCTTCAGCTACCACGCAATGTTTGGTAGTACATCGTTCTACCTCGTTTGCCTGAGCAAAATCAAGTCTGAAGTCGGCGTGGTCTCTATGTGCACGCTGCTCGAAAAGTCCGGCAAGCCGTCGGCGACGATCGAGCAGAGGCTGTCCACTAAATTCGCATGCTGCGGTCAGCGGGAAGTCTTCGCCGGTTTCATGAGCGAGGAAGATTTCAAGGATCACCTTCAGGGCGATTGCCTCACTGTACGCTGCACCATCTCTGTCCTGAGAAATCCGATGACTTAGAGGAACAATCTACTTCATGCTACTCTCTCGGATTCATAATAAGTGCCCTGGTTTGTGAGATTGAGATTGGGTTTATGTATGCATGGGCGATGATGTATTGATATCGGCTGTCAAGCTCGTTATGTAATGAATATTTAAGTTGCGCCTATGAACTTTGAATTTGTAGTTTTCTTTTATTTATTTTAGAAAAGGAGGATGTACCCCCGGCCTCTGCGTCTAGGCGATGCATGCAGTCATTTTAATAATTATTCATAAAAGACCTTACAAGGTACTCCCTCCGTCCGTGTTTATTAGACATCTTAGCATCACAAGCATGGCCCCTTTTATAAGGCACCGCTTTGGAAAGGTGTATGCATGCAACTATTTCATTGGTTGCGTTGGAAACCATTGTTGTTGGTGCCATGGCTGGAAAATTAATACACTTCATGCATGCTTTTTCATTGGATGCAATGCATGTGAAAGAGTGCATTGGGAGTGGAATGGAAGAATTAATGTGAGCAAGTTACTATGTGTCTTGGTCTAAGAGAAGTTGTCTTTAGGCCTAATAAACCCGAACGGATGGAGTAATACATAAGCAAGCGTGAAGTCACCATCTTGACAACACCTGTCGTTACTCCTATCTTCTTGATGAAGGGGTGTCGAATGTCCAAACCTAATACCAAACAGACATCGCACCAAAGCCTAACATCTAAAGCCGGATGTCTCAACCAAGCCACAATACCTAGATTGGGGCACACACAGTCCGGCGCACTCTCAGTTGGCACCACATGCGCTCACTGCAAGGGCCGTCACCTCCGCCTTCCATCGATCCATCTTCAGAGCAGATACAGACGCATCGACCTTGTCATGCATCTCTGTCATCGACGCCACCACGACGTCAGACAACGCCGTCCCCCCTGCGTGAGTCCATTGCCACACATCGGACACCGAGTCTCCACAGCACTACGCCGTCGAGATCCGCCACCCTCAATGTGTAGGATGAAGCATTGCTCCACCACCTGTGCACTCGAGTCGGCACCTGCTCCACAACGATGCCTCCAGCAAGGACGCGATGCGAGGAGCAGGCCGATAACATATCTGGAGTTTCCCCCGGAGCAGGCCGAAAGGAGCGACGCGACATACTATGACGATGCCTTCAACACAGTAACGACGCCAAGGGACGCTGCCATCGTCCGCCATGACCATAGTCGAGGCTCGGTCTTTACCGGTTGTTTTGTCGCTCCAAACTCGCCCCCGGACAGATCTGAGAGCAGACCCGCCGCCACCTCTTGGCCGGCCGCCACGACCACGCGAACACGCAGCCTGGGCGACTGCCGCCTCTGCACCGCCTTCCTGGCCGCACCTGACTTGGAAAGCCCGGCCCAGGTCCAAAGATCAGAGAAGGGATCCCCAGATCTAGGAGACTGAGCCAAGGCCGCCAAGCTGGGATAACGGCCAGGCCGCAGCCGCGTCACGCGCCACCGGAGCGCCGCCGCCCGCAGCTCCAAGCTGCTGGGATAACGGCCAGGCCGCCGCCGGCGTCAACCAATACAAGTCCGCACACACACAATGTCGTAAAAAATCACACACACGATTGCACGAAGGTTGAGAACAACAGAATCATTCAAAGAGAGAGCGACAAACAACCCTGCCTTTTTCACCATCTCGTACTGCATGTTATTGTGCAATTCGTGATCCGAAATTCTCGCTCGGATCTTGCTTGATCTGTTTAAGCTGGCTCCATGGCAGCTGGCTGCTGCCACGCTTCCTGCTTTGCTCACGCGACACCTTCACCATCTCCTCCATCTTGGGAGTCAGGTACGCCCGAGCCTTGCTGCTAGTGGACGCCGAGGCCCGCTGCTGCGCGTGCGAGCTCATGCCGGCCAGCAGGCACGCGCGCCCCGTCCGCAGGTACTCCAGCGGGCCGCGCACGCGGGCGGTCAGGTCACGCAGCTCCTCCTTGAGCACCTCGCACGTCGGATCACCAGCCGCCCCTGGCGCAGACTTCTCCACGGCCTTCAGCCGAGAATCCAGGATCCGAACGGCGCAGGCGTACTCTGCCCACTCAGCGGCTACCTGTGCGGCCGCCATGTCTTGTGTCGCGGCAAGCCGGACGCGTTCCCGCTCCACCTCAATGGATGGAGCGGGGATTTCGGTCAGCTCTAGCTCCAACAGCCGCTTGATCACCGCCGCCGGTGCGGCGACGTGGGCCACCTGCGCTGTCGCGGCGTCCTTGTAGGTGCAGCTCACCTTGACAAGGCGGGTAACCGACTCCGTGGGTCTGACTCTCGGAACGTGCATGAGCACCAAGAAGCGCCTGTCCTCCCCATCGTAGAGCTCGCCAACGTCGACGGAGGCGGCACGTCCATCGGCGCCCACGTGGTTGCCGTAGCAGCCGGACTTTAACTCCAGGACGCGCACGCCCCGGTGCAGGCACGTCACGGAGATGCGCACCTCCTGCACGGCGACCGAGAGGAGCCCGCCGATGCACTGCGCGAACGACTCCTTGATCCCTGCCTGATTCTCAATGAAGGAGAAGGTGCCGCCGGCGGCCTCCGCGATGCTGTGCATCGCCACGGCGTCGATGTAGGTGCCGAGACCAAACGTGTGGATCGGCCCAGGCCGGGTGCCGGCGTGCCTGAACAAAGGCGGCACGAGCGTCATGTAATCCTTGGCACCGCCGTTCTTTATGATGCCTAGCGGGACGAACGTGTCCGCGTACACACCGTCGGAGAGAAGGATCATACTGGCGACGACGCTCTTGTGCCGGCGTCCGGCGAGAACCTGGGCACCCATACGGAGGCCCTCGCCGATGTTGGTGCCCGTCCATCTGACGACAATGCCCTCAACCGCGAGCTTGGCCGAGCCCTTCCCCGCGACCGTCATACGCGTGAGAGGGATCAGGCGGGTCGCCTCCCCGGAGAAGGACACCATAGACAGGCGGTCGTCGGGGCCGAGTTGGTCGATGACGAATCCCATGGCCTGCTTCAGCAGCGCCAGCTTCTGACCCTCCATGCTGCCGCTGACGTCTAGCACGGTAACAAGGTCGAGCGGTGCGCGCGCCACGTCGGCTGGCGCCCTTGCGTGCACGAGCACCGCGAACTTGTCCCGGGACGCGCCCCTCCCGAGGGTCGGCAACTCACAGTGCGTCTTGAGGACCAAACTGCCGTTGGTTGGTGCGGCCGGCGCCCCTTCGGCCCGATGCTTCAACGGCTCGGCGTCTTGGTACACGGCAACCTGGGCGTATGGAGTCGGCGGCGGCGGGGCGCGATGGAGAACCTTTGTGTTTGACATCGCTCCGCCGAAAAGTTTGTCCCCGACGGTCCGGGCAATCCGATGCTCCGACGGCTTGTCGTCTTGGTACACAGCAGCCAGGGCCTGCGGAGTTGTCGGCGGCGCGGCTAGACGGAGAACCTTCCTGCTCGACATGTCGCTCGATGGATAACCAACGTTTGTTGCTAGCTAGGGTTCGTCCCCTGGATCGCTTATAAGATGTATGTTTGGGCTAGAGCCGCCCGAGGTTATACCGAAACAGAATCCTCTAATTTTGTGATCTTCCATGCATGCCGGAACTATCCAAAACATGTTTTCGGAGGAACAGAGAACTCAACTTATATTCAGTACTTTTTGGTAAATGAAAATCAGGGTATTGTTATGGCTATTACTATTATCTCTTTCCTAAAATCTAAAAAGTGCACGCGCATTTATCGGACGAATCGAGCGGCCGGCTCTCGACTGCACGACCGCGCCCGCGTTGGCCAGGTGCCACCTGGTCGGGATTGGCCCCGTCCACGGTCGTGGGTGGTTTTATCCCCATCCGGGCGTGAGGAGGCCCACCTGTAGGCGATAGAGGGGGGTCGTGGGTGGTTGTTTCGAAATCGGTGCCTGAAATCCCTCGCGTCGGTGCTCTCCTCCCATTTCATCTTCGTCTTCGTCGTCGCCAGCCTCTCCACCAAACGGGCCGCGATATGGGGAGGCGTGGCGGAGTCCTCAAGTCGGCGGCGGGCTTGCGGGCACTAGTAAAAAACAGACCTTTCGTCCAGAACATTAGTCCCGACCTGGTTTGGACCCGGGACTAACGTGATCATTAGTCCTGGTCCCAACGCTAGGAGCAGATGGGGGCACGACCACCATTAGTTTCGATTTAGTTTTGACCTATTTGTGAGTAGGGACTAAAGGGGTGGTGGCACGTGATGACCCAGAAGTATATGGGATCAATCGTAGTCCTTTCGATAAGTAAGAGTGTCGAACCCACCGACGAGCAGAAGGAAATGACAAGTGGTTCTCAGCAAGGTATTTTCTGCAACCACTGAAATAGTCAGTAACAAGTAGTTTGATAGCAAGATAATTTGTAACAGACAAGTAATGGTAATGGTAAATAAAGTGCAGCAAGGTAGCACAATCCTTTTGTGGTAAATGACTGGCCAAAATGGTCTCTTATGACAAGCAAAGCGTTTTGAGGCTGCACGGGAATTTAATGTTGGGGGACGTATCATGCAATTTCAAAAAAAAAATCTATGCTCACGCAAGATCTATCTAGGAGATGCATAGCAATGAGATGGAGAGAGTGTGTCCACGTACCCTCGTGGACCGAAAGCGGAAGCGTTAGCTTAACGCTCTTGATGTAGTCGAACGTCCTCGCGATCCAACCGATCAAGCAACGAACGTACGACACCTCCGAGTTCTGCACACGTTCAGCTCGATGACGTCCCTCGAACTCTTGATCCAGCAGAGGGTCGAGGGAGAGTTTCATCAGCACGACGGCGTGATGACAGTGATGGTGATGTGATCCACGCAGGGCTTCGCCTAAGCACTACGATGCTATGACCGGAGAAGTAAACTGTGGAGGGGGGCACCGCACATGGCTAAGAGAACAACTGATGTGCTTTGGGGTGCCCCCTGCCCCCGTATATAAAGGAGGAGAGGGAGGAGGCCGGCCAAGGGGCGCGCCATGGGGGGAGGAAACCGACTTGGACTCCATGTCCAATTCAGCCTCCCCCTTCCTTCTCCCGGAGGAGGAAAGGGGGGAGGAGAGGGGGGAGGAGAAGGAAGGGGGGGGGGGCGCCCCCTTCCCTAGTCCAATTCAGACTCCCCATGGGATGGGGGCGCGGCCACTCCTTGTGGGCTGCCTCCTCTCTCCCCTATGGCCCATGTAGGCCCATTACTTCCGCCGAGGGGTTCCGGTAACCCCTCGGTACTCCGAAAAATACCCGAACCACTCCGAAACCATTCCGGTGTCCGAATACCATCGTCCAATATATCAATCTTTACCTCTCGATCATTTTGAGACTCCTCGTCATGTCCGTGATCTCATCCGGTACTTTGATCAATCTTCGGTCACCAAAACACATAAATCATAACACAAATCGTCATCGAACGTTAAGCGTGCGGACCCTAAGGGTTCGAGAACTATGTAGACATGACCGAGACACCTCTCCGATCAATAACCAATAGCGGAACCTGGACGCTCATATTAGCTCCCACATATGCTACGAAGATCTTTGTCGGTCGAACCGTTTATGACAACATACGTTATTCCCTTTGTCATCGGTATGTTACTTGCCCGAGATTCGATCATTGGTATCTTCATACCTAGTTCAATCTCGTTAACGGCAAGTCTCTTTACTCATTCCGTAATGCATCATCCCGCAACTAACTCATTCCTCACATTGGTTGCAAGGCTTAGCATGATGTGCATTATCGAGAGGGCCTAGAGATACCTCTCCGATACTCTGAGTGACAAATCATAACCTCGATGTATGCCAACCCAACAAAACACCTTCGGGGATACCTGTAGAGCATCTTTACAATCACCCATTTACGTTGTGACGTTTGATAGCACACAAGGTACTCCTCCAGTATTCGGGAGTTGAATAATCTCATAGCTAAAGGAATATGTATAAGTGTCAAAGCTAGCATCGACGTAACCATTTACAACGAGCTCTTTGTCACCTCCATAAACAAGAAACATATCCTTAGTCCTTTTCAGGTACTTCAGGATGTTCTTGACCGCTGTCCAGTGATCCACTCCTGGATTACTTTGGTACCTCCCGTCTATACTTATAGCAAGGCACACATCAGGTCTGGTACACAGCATAACATACATGATAGAACCTATGGCTGAAGCATAGGGAATGACTTTCATTATATCTCTATCTTCTGCAGTGGTCGGGCATTGAGTCTGACTCAAGTTTACACCTTGCAAAACAGGCAAGAACCCTTTCTTTGACTGATCCATTTTGAACATCTTCAAAATCTTATCAACGTATGTGCTTTGTCAAAGTCCAATTAAGCGTCTTGATGTATCTCTATTGATCTTGATGCCCAATATATAAGCAGCTTCACCGAGGTCTTTCATTGAAAAACTTCAAGTATCCTTTTATGCTATCCAGAAATTCTATATCATTTCCAATCAACAATATTCCATCCACGTATAATATTAGAAATGCTACAGAGCTCCCACTACTTTCTTGTAAATACAGGCTTCTCCAAAAGTCTGTATAAAACCATATGCTTTGATCACCTCATCAAAGTGTATATTCCAACTCTGAGAGGCTTGCACCAGTCCATAAATGGATCGCTGGAGCTTGCACACTTTGTTAGCACCTTTAGGATCAATAAAACCTTTTGGTTGCATCATATACAATTCTTCTTTAAGATATCCATTAAGGAATGCAGTTTTGACATCAATTTGCCAGATTTCATAATCATAAAATGCGGCAATTGCTAACATGATTCGGACAGACTTAAGTATCGCTGCGGGTGAGAAGGTCTCATCGTAGTCAACTCCTTGAACTTGTCAAAACCTTTTGCGACAAGCCGAGCTTTCTAGACAGTAACATTACCATCAGCGTCAGTCTTCTTCTTGAAGATCCATTTATTTTCTATGGTTTGCTGATCATCGGGCAAATCCACCAAAGATCATACTTTGATCTCATACATGGATCCCATCTCAGTTTCATTACCTCAAGCCAATTTGCGGAATCTGGACCCATCATTGCTTCCTCATAGTTCGTAGGTTTGTCATGGTCTAGTAACATGACTTCCAGAACAAGGTTACCGTACCACTCTGGTGCAGAACGTGCTCTAGTTGACCTACGAGGTTCGATAGTAACTTGATCTGAAGCTTCATGATCATCATCATTAGCTTCCTCACTAATTGGTGTAGGCATCACTGGAACTGATTTTTGTGATCTACTACTTCCCATTTCAAGAGAAGGTACAATTACCTCATCAAGTTCTACTTTCCTCCCACTCACTTCTTTCGAGAGAAACTCATTCTCTAGAAAGGATCCATTCTTAGCAACAAAGATCTTGCCTTCCTATCTGTGATAGAAGGTGTACCCAACAGTTTCTTTTGGGTATCCTATGAAGACGCACTTCTCTGATTTGGGTTCGAGCTTATCGGGTTGAAGCTTTTTCACATAAGCATCGCAACCCCAAACTTTAAGAAACGACAACTTAGGTTTGTTTCCAAACCACAGTTCATACGGTGTTGTCTCAATAGATTTAGATGGTGCCCTATTTAAAGTGAATACAGCTGTCTCTAATGCATAACCCCAAAATGATAGTGGTAAATCGGTAAGAGACATCATAGATTGCACCATATCCAATAAAGTACGGTTACGATGTTCGGACACACCATTACACTGTGGTGTTCCAGGTGGCGTGAGTTGTGAAACTATTCCACATTGTTTTAAATGAAGGCCAAACTCGTAAATCAAATATTGGCCTCCGCGATCAGATTGTAGAAACTTTATTTTCTTGTTATGATGATTCTCCACTTCAATCTGAAATTCTTTGAACTTTTCAAATGTTTCAGACTTGTGTTTCATTATGTAGATATACCCATATCTGCTCAAATCATATGTGAAGGTTAGAAACCGCGAGCCTCAACACTCATCGGACTGCATACATCGGTATGCATTAGGCATGGTTCGCAAGTGAAAGATCGTGGATGTCGCCTAGAGGGGGGGGTGAATAGGCGTTTTAAAATAATTACGGTAGAGGCTCGAACAAATGCGGAAAAAACCTAGCGGTTAATTTGTCAAGCACAAAACCTACAACAACTAGGCTCACCTATGTGCACCAACAACTTATGCTAAGCAAGGTAAGCAACAAAGTGATAGCAAGATATATGACAAATAACAATATGGCTATCACAAAGTAAAGTGCATAAGTAAAGGGCTCGGGTAAGAGATAACCGAGGCACGAGGAGACGATGATGTATCCCGAAGTTCACACCCTTGCGGATGCTAATCTCCGTTTGGAGCGGTGTGGAGGCACAATGCTCCCCAAGAAGCCACTAGGGCCACCGTAATCTCCTCACGCCCTCGCACAATGCAAGATGCCGTGATTCCACTAAGGGACCCTTGAGGGCGGTCACCGAACCCGTACAAATGGCGACCCTTGGGGGCGGTCACCGAACCCGTACACTTTGGCAACCCTTGGGGGCGGTCACCGGTACCCGTCAAATTGCTCGGGGCGATCTCCACAACCTAATTGGAGACCCCGACGCTTGCCCGGAGCTTTACACCACAATGATTGAGCTCCGAACACCACCAACCGACTAGGGGGCCCAAGCACCCAAGATAAACAAGCTCAAGGGCACCAAGCACCCAAGAGTAATAAGCTTCTCAACTTGTAACTTCCACGTATCACGTGGAGAACTCAAACCGATGCACCAAATGCAATGGCAAGGGCACACGGAGTGCCCAAGTCCTTCTCTCTCAAATCCCACCGAAGCAACTAATGCTAGGGAGGAAAATAAGAGGAAGAACAAGAAGGAGAACACCAAGAACTCCAAGAACTAGATCCAAGGGGCTCCCCTCACATAGAGGAGAAAGTGATTGGTGGAAATGTGGATCTAGATCTCCTCTCTCTTTTCCCTCAAAAACTAGCAAGAATCCATGGAGGGATTGAGAGTTAGCAAGCTCGAAGAAGGTCAACAATGGGGGAAGAACACGAGCTCAAAGGATAAGGTTGAATGGGGAAGAAGACCCCCTTTTATAGGAGCTCCCGAATCCAACCGTTATGCTCACAGCCCGCACAGAGCGGTACTACCGCTCCGAGGAGCGGTACTACCGCTAGGGCGGTAGAACCCCTTCGAAACACAACAGCGAGGAGGCAAAAAGGCCAAAAGAACCTTCGGAGCGGTAGTACCGCTCGACCTCACGGTACTACGCTCGACCTCACAGTACTACCGCAAATGGTAGCGGTACTACTGCTTGCGAGCGGTACTAAAAAAATACTTCTGTGCCTACTTCCGCTGAGCAAAACACGAGATTTTGGTCCGGAGCGGTACTACCGCTTATGAGCCGCGGTAGTACTGCTCTGGTGCGGTACTACCGCTCCGGAGCCGCGGTAGTACCGCTCTGGAGCGGTAGTAAAAAATTACATCCGCTCTAGTCGCGGTAGTACCGCTGCAGCCTTTACCAAAACAACCACAACTTTTGCATCCGGACTCCGAATTCGATGAAACCAAGTTTGTTGGAAAGCTAGCGACAAGGGCTAACACAATCTTGAAAGAAATACCAATAATAAGCAAATGAGAAAAGGCCCAAAAGAAAAGGGTGAGAACCCTTCCTCGGATAAGACCGGTAAAACCTCCAACACCGAAAACATCATAGAAGACGTATGCAAACTCCGTTTTCGATGAACTCAAGCTTGTCATCAAGATGACCAAAAGCTCCAAATCTCACAAGGAGAAGAACCAAACAAGAACCAATAAAGATGATGCAAGGATGCAATGGTTTGAGCTCTCTACGAACGATACGATCAAGCAACTCATCGAGAGCCCCCTTTGATAGTACGGCAATCGATCCTATAAATCGGTCTCCCACAACTACCATGAGACCGGTAAAATAGAAAACCTATCAAGGGCAAACCTTTGCCTTGCACAAAATCCACTTGAGCTAGATGATGACGATCTACTCCTCCTCAAGATGGACCACCTTTCTTGATTGCGTTGGCTCGATGAAGACTAGTTGATTGCTCCCCCATACTCCACTATGGATGAGCCACTCTTCCGCTCATCTTCACAAGTCCATTGTCACCACAATGGACGGCAAGCTTCAAGCACTTGATCTCTTCGTGATACATCACTTGAACTTGCACACCTAACCACACCATGGGATCACTTGATCCCTCGGTACATCTTGTGCGCTTTGTGTGTTGAATCTATCCAACTCTCTTCATTTGGATGATGTATTGAAGGTTGACATGAATGATCACACAATCTTATTCTTCAAGACATGCTTGCAATAAGCTCAACACTCACATGACCAATCTTTGGATAATTCCTTAATAACACCTTGGTCAACTCATAAACTCCTTGAAACCAACACATGGACTTCAAGAAAAGCCTATGGACAAAATCTTCAGATATAACTCAAGGCAACCATTAGTCCATAGAGATTGCCATCAATTACCAAAACCAAACATGGGGGCACCGCATGTTCTTTCAATCTCCCCCATTTTGGTAATTGATGACAATCACTTTCAAGAGAGTTTATACAAGGAGTTATGCATCACCATGCAATGCAATAACCAATGATGCATGAGAATGGGATGCAAATGCTTAGGAACCAAAACCAAAGCAAGGAGAAAACTCAGAAGAATTCTCCACAAAACTCTCTGAAACTCCTCCCCCATTGGCATCGATTGCCAAAATGGGTGAAAAGCTTAGAAGGCCAATATAAAGAGTGTTCCTCCATAAATTGTGTATCTCTCAAAAATAGAGTGGAATGCAATACACATATCCAATGGTAATTACTTGGAGGAAGACAAACTATATTGAGGCCCAAAGATTGCAAAAGAGTGATATGCCACAAAGACATAACAAAGAGAGAAACAAGCAATCGAGCAATCAAAAGATACCAATTGAAGCAAGCAATCAAATGATATCAATTGAACCAACTAGACCAAAGATCCTATGAGCCACATGAATGAAGGATATTATGATATGAGCAAAGGAGTGTTCTAAATAAGCTAGAGAAGCTCCCCATGATTTGTGCACACATAAGAATATTTGTATTTGGATACAAAGTGCACAAAATAGGATCATAGCTCCCCCAAAATCAATAGAAACTTACATCCAGTGCAAGTGAGCATATAGGAAACAAAGCCTAGCGCTTGCAACAAGCACATGGTTGAGCAACAAGTAAAAGAGGCAACTTAAGAATAGGCTCAACCAAAATGATGTGTGTGAGTCATGGCGAAGCACTTGAGAAGACTAAAAATAGGATGAGCATTAAGCATCAACATAGTCTTGAAAGAATGAGGCACACGGTGCAAGGCCTATCATTCCCACACACAACTAGCAAATGGGTTCACAAGCTTACTAATACGCATATAAAGAACCTGTGCTTGTGACAACCCGTGGTGAAGATAGAAGATGAAAGCCTCATCAAGACGAGGGATACCAATTAAGATGGCAAAAGCCTCGTAAAGACAAGCATGAGGAAAAAAAATCTTCACCACACAAGAGTGCATCAAGAAGCTACAATAGAGGAGACGCACTCAAGGCAAAAGCTTTCACGGCGCCACCAAAGAAATAACATAAGAAAGACAAGGTGGACGTGAAAGAAAGGATATCAACTAGAGATGTAAGTTCTCTCAAGTGTATAGGGTTCTAGGTAGACGAAATCATGATGATATATATCTACAAAGAAGGATGTACACCCGAAATAGTTACAGCACGAAGGAACAAGATATCCAAAAGGAAGTCATACATATACCAATAAGATATTTGTCTGGAAGCATAGCACATGGCTAGATATGGTCTTATTGTATATAAATGAATTCCTACCGCACGAACATCAAAGACATCACAACTAGCAACAAGAGATCATCGTTGGGATGCTTTGAGAAGGGAAACAAGTATCACAAGATATGAAATGAATATCATGCCAAGATGCAACCTACACAAGGTTGAATACAAGAAGGGAAAGCATGAATAGATACTTGTTACCGGGATATCATTGGAAGGATGTAGTAGATACCAATTGAAGGTAGATAGTAGTTCATTGATCATCCTAACTTGACTCTGATATGCACATGGTGACAACACCTTCCTTGTGAGTGAGCCAAGCATCCAATGCATCTCCAAATGTTCCTAGAAGAACAACACAAACTAAACGGTACCCAAACTCATCGGGACCAAATAGTTAGAAACACCAATACATAGGACAAACTCCACAAAAAGATGTGCATATAGATATGAAAATGAATTTCATGCACATCTCATCCAAATTGAGACTAGGTGGAGTTTTCCCTATATATTGAGTCAAAGAAAGAAAGCATGCCAAATGAAATACATGAAGTAAACATGCATGCTCAAGACTTACAAAACCCGAAACCAAAAGACAAAGAAATGCCAAGTGAAAAGGATACCAAATGGAGAAATCATCACTTGAAAGATATCATTAAAGATATATCAAGGAATGAGATATCCATTGATACACACTAAACAAAAGATGTCAAACTCCCAAAGAGAGGATGGTTCCAAACAAACCAAGCTCTCAGCAAAGTTTCATGATGGCACAAAGTACCAAAAAGAAATGGCTCGCCTTCCACCAAAACACACTTGATAAGGATCACAAGAAGAGTGTTCTGAAGAAAATAGAATAGCTCCCCCCCACGAGTTGTGCATTATATAGGATTTGTATTTGAATACAAAATGCACAAGATGGGATCACCGCTTTCACTATATCTAGAAAACACTAGACAAGAACAAGAAATAAACAAGATCCACAAGTGGTATGGAAGACAACGGGAGTTGACACAAACCTTGGCAAGAGAAAAGGCAAGTAAAACATAAGCCAATGTAAAGATGATCAACAAATTCTACCACACATAAGTGACTACCAATTGTCAAAAGACAAGAAGTATTTGGAAATAATTCCCGGTGGTAGATAACAAGGACATCCAACATCATCTTCACAACAAACACAAGCAAATTGCAACTTGTAGAGCTAACATGCCACCTAGGAACAAGAGAATCTACAATATCAATTCTAGGTGACAATATCTCAAATGTACACATTTTCTAGGCTTGTAATATGCACTTAGCATATTACTCCCCCATAATGTGATACCAATAAGAACTTAACAAGAGGCAATAAGAGGAACAAACAAGAGATAATTAATGGACTATTTAGAATTTGAATTTCTCATGAGAGATATACCACCCAGTGACTAGATAATCTTGTAATATCAATACTAGATGGTATTCCTCATGTACACACATTTATAGGATTGTGAGGTGCACAAAGCACATCACTCCCCCAAAATGGGATGTTCCATTAATCTCTCACACGAGCCAACTAGGATACAAACAAGAAGCATAAAGGCTCAATGCACAACACACACGTACATGGTGTGCAAACCAACACACACATACTTGATTGCTCAAGATAAGCAAGTTGGAATCACAACATATACAAACACATGCAAGGAACAAAACCAAAACATGCAAGGGGGCAAGTAACTTTCAATGTAAGCAATTTTAAGTACAAGTTACCGCAAGGAGGCACATTGGATATAAGATATAAACTTGATGATTCAATTGACTTGGCTTGAGACAATAAGAGTGATGAAGTCCCCTTAATTCTTCATAATGTAGCCAAGTCTCCAATGCCCTCCAACAACACCTATTGATCAATTTTGAGCTTGTTGGTCCCCAACCAAGTTGGGTCCTAAGAGGTTAGTCACAATAGGCTTGGCAACCCAAATGGTTCTTTTCTTGACACCACTTTGAGTACCAACAAACTTGGCAAACACATTGCCAACCTTATCCTTCCCAAAAGCATAGATATCATCAATAATAATTGGGTTGGATAAGTTACCACTAGTGCATGAAGAAGCAAGGTGACCTTTCTCACGGCATAAGTAGCAACGTCTACTCTTCATTTTCTTCTCACTTGATTTCTCAACAAGAGAGGCATTAACTTGAGTCTTCTTGGGAAGTGTCCTTTCTTCAACTTGAGGTTGAGCATGAGATTGAACTTGTGCCCTCTTCCCTTGTTGCTTGACACGAATGGCCTTCTTCTTCAATGGGCAAGATCTAACATGATGCCCTTCTACTTTGCACTTGAAGCAAACAATCTTGGTCGAATTCTTGACTTGTTCTTGGCCCTTCTTTTTGTTCATCTTGGACTTCTTCTTCTTATTGGGGTTGAATCCAAGTCCACCTTTGTCATTGGGGGATTTTTGCACACTCAAGATATTGTTGAGTGTGGATTTCCCTTCATGACACTTTTCCAAGTCTTTCTTCAAAGAAGTGACTTGGGCCTTGAGCTCTTTGATTTCCTCTACATGGTTAGTCTCAACACAAGTACTAGAGGAAGTATAAGCTTCATCGTTAGAGCAACAAGGCAAGGAAAGCAATTCATCACAAGATGTACCAACATTGTGAGTAGATGAATTACAAGGACTAGCACATGGCAATATACTATTTTTACTAGAAGTAGTGCTAGTATCCACATGAGGCTCACTAGATGTTACCTTAGCAATCATGGCCTCATGAGCTATCTTTAGCACACTATGGGATACTAGAAGATCATCATGAGAGCTTGAGAGCTTTTCATGACTTTCTTCCAATTTCCCATAATTGCTAGATAGCACCTCAAGTTGAGCCCGTAGCTCAACATTTTCCTTCAAAATGGATGCTTCACAAGTAATAGAATTAGTAGCACAAGCATCATCATTAACAACAAGAGGAGAAGACAACTTGGCAAGCTCTTTTAAATAAGAAGCTTCAAGTTGGGCATGAGACTTGGTGAGTTTGATGAGCTCACCCTTGATGACCCTTGA
This sequence comes from Triticum aestivum, assembly GCF_018294505.1. NCBI lineage: Eukaryota > Viridiplantae > Streptophyta > Magnoliopsida > Poales > Poaceae > Triticum > Triticum aestivum. Next base: position 718,450,893 of record NC_057798.1, on the reverse strand, counting down.
GCCATTTTCGAGGTGCTCAAAATCCTCAAGGAGTCTAGCATGAGAAACTTCAAGCTTAGCATTTTTAGTTTTGAAATCGTTGGCCACCTCAAGAGCTCTATCATGAGATTCCCTCACTCTAGATAATTCTAGAGCAAAAGTCTCCTCAAGAGATTCGGAGGTGGTTTGTTCATGTTCAAGAGCTTGAGATAGCTCCGCGATCTCATTTGCGTAATCACGCCCATGAGCTTCCATTTTCTCAATGGTGACCTCATGCTCCTCGAGATGAGATTCCAACTCCTCAATATATTTCTTGCCCTCAATGGCAATGGACATAATTTCCATGAAGTTGGAACGAGCAATTTTATTTTTATGAAGAGCTTTAAAAATCATCTCCCCCTTTGTTTTTAAGGAGGCAACATTATCGTTATCTTCATCATTATCCTCATCATCATTAGCATCAACATCATCATCAAGAGACATATTGGGGTACAAAGTAGGAGATACCTTTGATGCCTTAGCCATAAGGCAAAAAGCAATAGATGATGATGTAGGATCCCTTGAGGCACCATTAAACACCACATCTTGTTCCATGGAGTGTTCGGTTTCCTCTACATTGTTAGCACAACAATTCGAGGAAATAGATGCATTTTTATCATGGCAACAGGACATAGCAAGCATATCATCATGAGATTTAGTCAAGCAATTTCTACATGATATGCAAGGACTATGAACACAAGCATGTGAAACATTTGGAGTGCTCGAAGTGTTAAAGCCCAAAGAGGGAGCATTGCAATAATATAGTGATGAAGAATCATCCACAATAAGCATACTATCATCATTGCAATGACCAACACTACTCACCATATCATTACCTTGTGGCAAACCACATGTAGGTGAAGTAGAAGAAGTTGAGAAGACTATATGACCGGAGGTGGAGGAAGAACAACCATCCCCACAAATCTTGGACACACCATATTTATCTTGAAGCTTTGTCCATAACTCATGAGCATCCCGGAACGGCATGAGTTGAAATATAACTACATTGCTCAAAGCATCGAAAAGCACATTAGAGGCTTGAGCATTGAGATAAGAGTTTTTCTCATCCTCTAAAGATAATCTTTGGGGATCCTTTGGAGGAGAAAAACCCATATCTACAATTCGCTCTAAATTTGAGTCCATGACCCTAAAGAGATTAAGCATGCGAATTACCCAAACATCAAAATTTGTGCCATCGAAACTAAGAGTGTCAGAGAATCCTAATCCTCTAGTCGACATCTTTACTCTCTAGGCGGTTAAGCCCAACAAAGAGAGACGAGGCTCTGATACCAATTGAAAGATCGTGGATGTCGCCTAGAGGGGGGGGGGTGAATAGGCGTTTTAAAATAATTACGGTAGAGGCTCGAACAAATGCGGAAAAAACCTAGCGGTTAATTTGTCAAGCACAAAACCTACAAAAACTAGGCTCACCTATGTGCACCAACAACTTATGCTAAGCAAGGTAAGCAACAAAGTGATAGCAAGATATATGACAAATAACAATATGGCTATCACAAAGTAAAGTGCATAAGTAAAGGGCTCGGGTAAGAGATAACCGAGGCACGAGGAGACGATGATGTATCCCGAAGTTCACACCCTTGCGGATGCTAATCTCCGTTTGGAGCGGTGTGGAGGCACAATGCTCCCCAAGAAGCCACTAGGGCCACCGTAATCTCCTCACGCCCTCGCACAATGCAAGATGCCGTGATTCCACTAAGGGACCCTTGAGGGCGGTCACCGAACCCGTACAAATGGCGACCCTTGGGGGCGGTCACCGAACCCGTACACTTTGGCAACCCTTGGGGGCGGTCACCGGTACCCGTCAAATTGCTCGGGGCGATCTCCACAACCTAATTGGAGACCCCGACGCTTGCCCGGAGCTTTACACCACAATGATTGAGCTCCGAACACCACCAACCGACTAGGGGGCCCAAGCACCCAAGATAAACAAGCTCAAGGGCACCAAGCACCCAAGAGTAATAAGCTTCTCAACTTGTAACTTCCACGTATCACGTGGAGAACTCAAACCGATGCACCAAATGCAATGGCAAGGGCACACGGAGTGCCCAAGTCCTTCTCTCTCAAATCCCACCGAAGCAACTAATGCTAGGGAGGAAAATAAGAGGAAGAACAAGAAGGAGAACACCAAGAACTCCAAGAACTAGATCCAAGGGGCTCCCCTCACATAGAGGAGAAAGTGATTGGTGGAAATGTGGATCTAGATCTCCTCTCTCTTTTCCCTCAAAAACTAGCAAGAATCCATGGAGGGATTGAGAGTTAGCAAGCTCGAAGAAGGTCAACAATGGGGGAAGAACACGAGCTCAAAGGATAAGGTTGAATGGGGAAGAAGACCCCCTTTTATAGGAGCTCCCGAATCCAACCGTTATGCTCACAGCCCGCACAGAGCGGTACTACCGCTCCGAGGAGCGGTACTACCGCTAGGGCGGTAGAACCCCTTCGAAACACAACAGCGAGGAGGCAAAAAGGCCAAAAGAACCTTCGGAGCGGTAGTACCGCTCGACCTCACGGTACTACCGCTCGACCTCACGGTACTACCGCAAATGGTAGCGGTACTACTGCTTGCGAGCGGTACTAAAAAAATACTTCTGTGCCTACTTCCGCTGAGCAAAACACGAGATTTTGGTCCGGAGCGGTACTACCGCTTAGGAGCCGCGGTAGTACTGCTCTGGTGCGGTACTACCGCTCCGGAGCCGCGGTAGTACCGCTCTGGAGCGGTAGTAAAAAATTACATCCGCTCTAGTCGCGGTAGTACCGCTGCAGCCTTTACCAAAACAACCACAACTTTTGCATCCGGACTCCGAATTCGATGAAACCAAGTTTGTTGGAAAGCTAGCGACAAGGGCTAACACAATCTTGAAAGAAATACCAATAATAAGCAAATGAGAAAAGGCCCAAAAGAAAAGGGTGAGAACCCTTCCTCGGATAAGACCGGTAAAACCTCCAACACCGAAAACATCATAGAAGACGTATGCAAACTCCGTTTTCGATGAACTCAAGCTTGTCATCAAGATGACCAAAAGCTCCAAATCTCACAAGGAGAAGAACCAAACAAGAACCAATAAAGATGATGCAAGGATGCAATGGTTTGAGCTCTCTACGAACGATACGATCAAGCAACTCATCGAGAGCCCCCTTTGATAGTACGGCAATCGATCCTATAAATCGGTCTCCCACAACTACCATGAGACCGGTAAAATAGAAAACCTATCAAGGGCAAACCTTTGCCTTGCACAAAATCCACTTGAGCTAGATGATGACGATCTACTCCTCCTCAAGATGGACCACCTTTCTTGATTGCGTTGGCTCGATGAAGACTAGTTGATTGCTCCCCCATACTCCACTATGGATGAGCCACTCTTCCGCTCATCTTCACAAGTCCATTGTCACCACAATGGACGGCAAGCTTCAAGCACTTGATCTCTTCGTGATACATCACTTGAACTTGCACACCTAACCACACCATGGGATCACTTGATCCCTCGGTACATCTTGTGCGCTTTGTGTGTTGAATCTATCCAACTCTCTTCATTTGGATGATGTCTTGAAGGTGGACATGAATGATCACACAATCTTATTCTTCAAGACATGCTTGCAATAAGCTCAACACTCACATGACCAATCTTTGGATAATTCCTTAATAACACCTTGGTCAACTCATAAACTCCTTGAAACCAACACATGGACTTCAAGAAAAGCCTATGGACAAAATCTTCAGATATAACTCAAGGCAACCATTAGTCCATAGAGATTGCCATCAATTACCAAAACCAAACATGGGGGCACCGCATGTTCTTTCAGCAAGCATCAAATGATTCATAATCAAGTGATTCCAAAAGACTATCTGCATGGAGTTTCTTCATGCGCTTTACACCAATATGACTTAAACGGCAGTGCCACAAATATGTTGCACTATCATTATCAACTTTGCATCTTTTGGCATCAATATTATGAATATGTGTATCACCACAATCAAGATTCAATAAAAATAGACCACTCTTAAGGGTGCATGACCATAAAAGATATTATTCATATAAATAGAACAACCATTATTCTCTGATTTAAATGAATAACCGTATCACATCAAACAAGATCCAGATATAATGTTCATCCTCAACGCTGGCACCAAATAACAATTATTCAGGTCTAAAACTAATCCCGAAGGTAGATGTAGAGGTAGCATGCCGACGGAGATCGCATCGACCTTGGAACCATTCCCGACGCGCATCGTCACCTCGTCCTTAGCCAATCTTCATTTAATCTGTAGCCCCTGTTTCGAGTTAAAAATATGAGCAACCGAACCGGTATCAAATACCCAGGCATTACTACGAGCATTAGTACCGTACACATGAATAACATGTATATCAAATACACCTTTGTTTACTTTGCCATCCTTCTTGTCCGCCAAATACTTGGGACAGTTCCGCTTCAAGTGAACAATCCCTTTGCAGTAGAAGCACTCAGTTTCAGGCTTAGGTCCAGACTTGGGCTTCTTCCCAGGAGTGGCAACTTGCTTGCCATTCTTATTGAAGTTCCCCTTCTTTCCTTTGCCCTTTTTCTTGAACTTGTTAACCATCAACACTTGATGCTCCTTCTTGATTTCTACCTCCGCAGCTTTCAGCATTGCGAAGAGCTCGGGAATAGTCTTATCCATCCCTTGCATATTATAGTTCATCACGAAGCCTTTATAGCTTGGTGGTAGTGATTGAAGAACTCTGTCAATAACACTATCATCTGGAAGATTAACTCCCAGCTGAGTTAAGTGGTTATGATACCCAGGCATTCTGTGTATGTGTTCATGGACAGAACTGTTCTCCTCCATCTTGCAGCTATAGAACTTGTTGGATACTTCATATCTCTCAACTCGGGCATTTGCTTGAAATATTAACTTCAACTCCTGAAACATCTCATATGCTCCATGACATCCAAGACGTCTTTGAAGTCTCGATTTTAAGCCGTAAAGCAGGGCACACTGAACTATCGAGTAGTCATCAGATCGAGCTTGCCAGTTGTTCATAACATAAGCATCTGCTCCTGCAGCAGGCCTTTCACCTAGCGGTGCATCAAGGACATAATTCTTTTGTGCAGCAATGAGGATAATCCTCAAGTTACGGACCGGTCCGTGTAGTTGCTGCCATCATCTTTCAACTTAGCTTTCTCTAGGAACGCATTAAAATTCAAAGGAACGGTAGCACGGGCCATTGATCTACAACATAGATATGCAAAAACTATTAGGACTAAGTTCATGATAAAATAAGTTCAGTTAATCATATTACTTAAGAACTCACACTTAGATAGACATCCCTCGAGTCATCTAATTGATCACGTGATCCAAATCAACTAAACCATATCCGATCATCACGTGAGATGGAGTAGTTTTCAATGGTGAACATCTCTATGTTGATCATATCTACTATATGATTCACATTTGACCTTTCGGTCTCCAGTGTTCCAAGGCCATGTCTGTACATGCTAGGCTCGTCAAGTTTAACCTGAGTATTCTGCACGTGCAAAACTGTCTTGCACCAGTTGTATGTGAACGTAGAGCTTACCACACCCGATCATCACATGGTGTCTCGGCATACTCAGGGAGAACACTTATACCTTGAAATTTAGTGAGGGATCATCTTATAATGCTACCGTCGTACTAAGCAAAATAAGATGCATAAAAGATAAACTTTTGGGGAACGTAGTAATTTCAAAAAATTTCCTACGCACACGCAAGATCATGGTGATGCATAGCAACGAGAGGGGAGAGTGTGTCCACGTACCCTCGTAGACCGAAAGCGGAAGCGTTAGCACAACATGGTTGATGTAGTCGTACGTCTTCACGGCCCGACCGATCAAGCAACGAAACTACGGCACCTTCGAGTTCTAGCACACGTTTAGCTCGATGACGTCCCTCGAACTCCGATCCAGCTGAGTGTCGAGGGAGAGTTTCGTCAGCACGACGGCGTGGTGACGATCTTGATGTTCTACCGTCGCAGGGCTTCACCTAAGCACCGCTACGATACTATCAAGGTGGACTATGGTGGAGGGGGGCACCGCACACGGCTAAGGAACGATCACGAAGATCAACTTGTGTGTTATGGGGTGCCCCCTGCCCCCGTATATAAAGGAGGGAGGGAGGAGGTGCGGCCGGCCCCTAGGGGTGCGCCTGGAGGAGTCCTACTCCCACTGGGACTAGGACTCCCCTCTCTTGACTTGTTGGAGTAGGAGAGAAGGAAAGAGGGGGAGAAGAGGAAGGAAAAGGGGGCTGCACCCCTTGTCCAATTCGGACCAGAGGGGGCTGCGCGCCTCCTTACTTTCAACCTCTCTCCTCTATTCCCGTATGGCCCAATAAGGCCCATATACTCCCCGGCGAATTCCCGTAACTCTCCGGTACTCCGAAAAATACCCGAATCACTCGGTACCTTTCTGAAGTCCGAATATAGTCGTCCAATATATCGATCTTTATGTCTCGACCATTTCGAGACTCCTCGTCATGTCCCCGATCTCATCCGGGACTCTGAACTCCTTCGGTACATCAAAACTCATAAACTCATAATATAACTGTCATCGAAACCTTAAGCGTGCGGACCCTACGGGTTCGAGAACAATGTAGACATGACCGAGACACGTCTCCGGTCAATAAACAATAGCGGAACCTGGATGCTCATATTGGCTCCCACATATTCTACGAATATCTTTATCGGTCAGACCGCATAACAACATACGTTGTTCCCTTTGTCATCGGTATGTTACTTGCCCGAGATTCGATCGTCGGTATCTCAATACCTAGTTCAATCTCATTACCGGCAAGTCTCTTTACTCGTTCCGTAATGCATCATTCTGTAACCAACTCATTGGCCACATTGCTTGCAAGGCTTATAGTGACGTGCATTACCGAGAGGGCCCAGAGATACCTCTCCGACAATCGGAGTGACAAAACCTAATCTCGAAATACGCCAACTCAACATCTATCTTTGGAGACACCTGTAGAGCTCCTTTATAATCACCCAGTTACGTTGTGACGTTTGGTAGCACACAAAGTGTTCCTCCGATAAACGGGAGTTGCATAATCTCATAGTTGTAGGAACTTTGTATAAGTCATGAAGAAAGCAATAGCAACATACTAAACGATCAAGTGCTAGACTAACGGAATGGGTCAAGTCAATCACATCATTCTCCTAATGATGTGATCTCTTTAATCAATTGACAACACATGTCTATGGTTAGGAAACATAACCATCTTTGATTAATGAGCTAGTCAAGTAGAGGCATACTAGTGACATTAAGTTTGTCTATGTATTCACTCATGTATCATGTTTCCGGTTAATACAATTCTAGCATGAAAAATAAACACTTATCATGATAAGAGGAAATAAATAATAACTTTATTATTGCCTCTAGGGCATATTTCCTTCAGTCTCCCACTTGCACTAGAGTCAATAATCTAGTTCACATCATCATGTGATTTAACACCAATATTCATATCTGTATATGATTAACACCATAGTTCACATCATCATGTGACCAACACCCAAAGGGTTTACTAGAGTCAACAATCTAGTTCACATTGCTATGTGATTAAGACCCAAAGAGTACTAAGGTATGATCATGTTTTGCTCGTGAGAGAAGTTTAGTCAATGGGTCTGTCACATACAGAGCCGTATGTATTTTGCAAATATTCTATGTCTATAATGCTCTGCACGGAGCTACTCTAGATAATTGCTCCCACTTTCAATATGTATACAGATTGCGACTTAGAGTTATCTGGATCAGTGTAAAAGTTTGCACCGATGTAACTTTTACGACGAGCTCTTTTATCACATCCATAATCGAGAAACATCTCCTTAGTCCTCACTAAGGATATTCTTGACCGCTGTCCAGTGATCTACTATTAGATCACTATTGTACTCCCTTGCCAAACCAGGGCAGAGTATACAATAGGTCTGGTCCATAGCATGGCATACTTTTATAGAACCTATGACTGAATGCATAGGGAATGACTTTCATTCTCTTTCTATTTTCTGCCGTGGTCGGGATTTGAGTCTTACTCAATTTCATACCTTTGCAACACAGGCAAGAACTCTTTCTTTGACTATTCCATTTTGAACTACTTCAAAATCTTGTCAAGGTATGTACTTATTGAAAATCTTATCAAGCGTCTTGATCTATCTCAATAGATCTTGATGCTCAATATGTAAGTAGCTTTACTGAGGTCTTTCTTTTAAAGAACTCCTTTATGCTTTGCAGAAAAATTCTACATCATTTCCAATGAAGAATATGTTATTCACACATTCTTATCAGAGAGTCTGTAGTGCTCCCACTCACTTTCTTGTAAATACAGGCCTTTCCAAAAGTCTGTATAAAACCATATGCTTTGATCAACTCATCAAAGCATATATTCCAACTCCGAGATGCTTGCACCAGTCCATTGATGGATCGCTAGAGCTTGCACATTTTGTTAGCACCTTTAGAATTGACAAAACCTTCTGATTGCATCATATACAACTCTTCTTCCAGAAATCCATTCAGGAATGCAGTTTTTACATCCATTTGCCAAATTTCATAATCATAAAATGCGGCAATTGCTAACATGATTCGGACAGACTTAAGCATCGCTACGGGTGAGAAAGTCTCATCATAATCAACCCCTTGAACTTGTCGAAAACCTTTTGCAACAAGTCGAGCTTTGTAGACAGTTATATTACCATCAGCGTCAGTCTTCTTCTTGAAGATCCATTTATTCTCAATAGCTTGCCGATCATCGGGCAAGTCAACCAAAGTCCATACTTTGTTCTCATACATGGATCCTATCTCAGATTTCATGGCTTCAAGCCATATTGCGGAATCTGGGCTCATCATCGCTTCCTCATAGCTCGCAGTAACATGACTTCCAGAACTGGATTACCGTACCACTCTGGTGCGGACCATACTCTGGAAGACCTACGAGTTTCTGTAGTAACTTGATCCGAAGTTTCATGATCATCATCATTAACTTCCTCACTAATCGTTGTAGGCATCACTGGAACTGATTTCTGTGATGAGCTACTTTCCAATTTGGGAGAAGGTACAATTACCTTATCAAGTTCTACTTTCCTCCCACTCACTTCTTTCGAGAGAAACTCCTTCTCTAGAAAGGATCCATCTTAGCAACGAATAACTTGCCTTCGGATCTGTGATAGAAGGTGTACCCAATAGTTACCTTGGGTATTCTGTGAAGACACACTTCTCCGATTTGGGTTCGAGCTTATCAGGTGAAAACTTTTTCACATAAGCATCGCAGCCCCAAACTTTAAGAAACGACAACTTTGGTTTCTTGCCAAACCACAGTTCATAAGGCGTCGTCCCAAACGGATTTTGATGGTGCCCTATTTAAAGTGAATGCAACTGTCTCTAATGCATAACCCCGAAATGATAGTGGTAAATCGGTAAGATACATCATAGATCGCACCATATCCAATAAAGTGCGGTTATGACGTTCGGACACACCATTACGTTGTGGTGTTCCATGTGGCGTGAGCTGTGAAACTATTCCACATTGTTTTAACTGAAGGCCAAACTCGTAACTCAAATATTCATCTCCACGATCAGATCGCAGAAACTTTATTTTCTTGTTACGATGATTTTCCACTTCACTCTGAAATCCTTTGAACCTTTTCAACTATTTCAGACTTATGTTTCATCAAAAGATATACCCATATCTGCTCAAATCATCTATGAAGGTCGGAAAATAACGATACTTGCCACGATCCTTAATACTCGTTGGATCGCATACATCGGTATGTATTATTTCCAATAAGTCAGTAGCTCGTTCCATTGTTCCGGAGAACGGAGTTTTAGTCATCTTGCCCAAAAGGCACGGTTCGCAAACATCAAATGATTCATAACCAAGTGATTCTGAAAAATCCATCTTTCTGGAGTTTCTTCATGCGCTTTACACCGATATGACCCAAACGGCAGTGCCACAAATAAGTTGCACTATCATTATTAACTTTGCATCTTTTGGCATCAATATTATGAATATGTGTATCACTATGATCGAGATCCAACAAACTATTTTCATTGGGTGTATGACCATTGAAGGTTTTATTCATGTAAACAGAACAACAATTATTCTCTGACTTTAAATGAATAACCGTATTGCAATAAACATGATCAAATCATATTTATGCTCAACGCAAACGCCAAATAACATTTATTTAGGTTTAACACTAATCCCGAAAGTATAGGGAGTGTGTGATGATGATCATATCAATCTTGGAACTACTTCCAACACTCATCATCACTTCCCCTTCAACTAGTCTCTGTTTATTGTGTAACTCCTGTTTCGAGTTACTAACCTTAGCAACCGAACAAGTATCAAATACTCAGGGGCTACTATAAACACTAGTAAGGCACACATCAATAACCTGTATATCAAATATACCCTTGTTTACTTTGCCATCCTTCTTATCCACCAAATATTCAAGGCATTTTCGCTTCCAGTGACCATTTCCTTTGCAGTGTAAGCACTCAGTTTTAGGCTTTGGTCCAGCTTTGGTCGTCTTCACGGGAGTGACAACTTGTTTGCCATTCTACTTGAAGTTTCCCTTTCTTTCCCTTTGCCCTTTTCTTGAAACTAGTGGTCTTGTCAATCATCAACACTTGATGCTCTTTCTTGATTTCTACCTTCGTCGATTTCAACATCACGAAGAGCTCGGGAATCGTTTTCATCATCCCTTGCATACTATAGTTCATCACAAAGTTCTACTAACTTGGTGATGGTGACTAGAGAACTCTGTCAATCACTATCTTATCTGGAAGATTAACTCCCACTTGATTCAAGCGATTGTAGTACCCAGACAATCTGAGCACATGCTCACTAGTTGAGCGATTCTCCTCCATCTTTTAGCTATAGAACTTGTTGGAGACTTCATATCTCTCAACTCGGGTATTTGCTTGAAATATTAACTTCAATTCCTGGAACATCTCATATGGTCCATGACGTTCAAAACGTCTTTGAAGTCCCGATTCTAAGCCGTTAAACATGGTGCACTAAACTATCAAGTAGTCATCATATTAAGCTAGCCAAACGTTCATAACGTCTGTATCTGCTCCTGCAATAGGTCTGTCACCTAGCGGTGCATTAAGGACATGATTCTTCTTTGCAACAATGAGGATAAACCTTAGATCACGGATCCAATCGGCATCATTGCTACTAACATCTTTCAACACAATTTTCTCTAGGAATGTATCAAAATAAACATATGAAAGCAACAACGCAAGCTATTGATCTACAACATAATTTGCAAAATACTACCAGGACTAAGTTCATGATAAATTTAAGTTCAATTAATCATATTACTTAAGAACTCCCACTTAGATAGACATCCCTCTAATCCTCTAAGTGATCACATGATCCAAATCAACTAAACCATGTCCGATCATCATGTGAGATGGAGTAGTTTTCAATGGTGAACATCAATATGTTGATCATATCTACTATATGATTCACGCTTGACCTTTCGGTCTCCGTGTTCCGAGGCCATATATGTATATGCTAGGCTCGTCAAGTTTAACCTGAGTATTTCGCGTGTGCAACTGTTTTGCACCCGTTGTATTTGAACGTAGAGCCTATCACACCCGATCATCACGTGGTGTCTCAGCACGAAGAACTTTCACAACGGTGCATACTGTTGGGGAACGTAGTAATTTCAAAAAAATTCCTATGCACACGCAAGATCATGGTGATGGCATAGCAACGAGAGGGGAGAGTGTTGTCCACGTACCCTCGTAGACCGTAAGCGGAAGCGTTAGCACAACGCGGTTGATGTAGTCGTACGTCTTCACGATCCAACCGATCCAAGCACCGAACGTACGGCACCTCCGAGTTCAGCACACGTTCAGCTCGATGACGATCCCCGGGCTCCAATCCAGCAAAGCTTCGGGGATGAGTTCCGTCAGCACGACGGCGTGGTGACGGTGATGATGTACTACCGGCGCAGGGCTTCGCCTAAACTCCGCGATGATATGACCGAGGTGGAATATGGTGGAGGGGGGCACCGCACACGGGTAAGGAACGATTCGTAGATGAACTTGTGTGTTATGGGGTGCCCCCCTGCCCCCGTATATAAAGGAGGGAGGGGGAGGTGCGGCCGGCCCCCTTGGGGTGCGCCTGGAGGAGTCCTACTCCCACCGGGAGTAGGACTCCGCCCTCTTGCCTTGGTGGAGAAGGAAAGGGGGGAGGGGAAAGAGGAAAGGGGGGCGCCGCCCCCCCCCTTCCTTGTCCTATTCGGACTAGGGGGGGTGCGCGGCCTGCCCTGGCTGGCCCTCCTCTTCTCCCTCATGGCCCACTAAGGCCCATTAACCCCCGGGAGGGTTCCGGTAACCCCCCGGTGTTCCGGTAAAATCCCGATTTCACCTGGAACCTTTCCGATGTCCAAACATAGGCTTCCAATATATCAATCTTTATGTCTCGACCATTTCAAGACTCCTCGTCATGTCCGTGATCACATCCGGAACTCCGAACAAACTTCGATACATCAAAACTTATAAACTCATAATAAAACTGTCATCGTAACGTTAAGCGTGCGGACCCTATGGGTTCGAGAACTATGTAGACATGACCTAGAACTATTCTCGGTCAATAACCAATAGCGGAACCTGGATGCCCATATTGGTTCCTACATATTCTACGAAGATCTTTATCGGTCAAACCGCATAACAACATACGTTGTTCCCTTTGTCATCGGTATGTTACTTGCCCGAGATTTGATCGTCGGTATCCAATACCTAGTTCAATCTCGTTACCGGCAAGTCTCTTTACTTGTTCCGTAATGCATCATCCTGTAACCAACTCATTTGGTCACATTGCTTGCAATGCTTACAATGATGTGCATTACCGAGAGGGCCCAGAGATACCTCTCCGACAATCGGAGTGACAAAACCTAATCTCGAAATACGCCAACTCAACATGTACCTTTGGAGACACCTGTAGTACTCCTTTATAATCACCCAGTTACGTTGTGACGTTTGGTAGTACCCAAAGTGTTCCTCCGGTAAATGGGAGTTGCATAATTCTCATAGTTACAGGAACATTTATAAGTCATGAAGAAAGCAATAGCAATATACTAAACGATCAAGTGCTAGGCTAACGGAATGGGTCATGTCAATCACATCATTCTCCTAATGATGTGATCCCATTAATCAAATGACAACACATGTCTATGTCTAGGAAACATAACCATCTTTGATAAACGAGCTAGTCAAGTAGAGGCATACTAGTGACACTCAGTTTGTCTATGTATTCACACATGTATCATGTTTCCGGCTAATACAATTCTAGCATGAATAATAAACATTTATCATGATATGAGGAAATAAATAATAACTTTATTATTGCCTCTAGGGCATATTTCCTTCAGTATCCCACTTGCACTAGAGTCAATAATCTAGATTACATAGTAATGATTCTAACACCCATGGAGTCTTGGTGCTGATCATGTTTTGCTCGTGAGAGTGACTTAGTCAACGGGTCTGCAACATTCAGATCCGTATGTATCTTGCAAATCTCTATGTCTCCCACTTGGACTTGGTCCCGAATGGAATTGAAGCGTCTCTTGATGTGCTTGGTCCTCTTGTGAAATCTGGATTCCTTTGCCAAGGCAATTGCACCAGTATTGTCACAGAAGATTTTCATTGGTCCCGATGCACTAGGTATGACACCTAGATCGGAAATGAACTCCTTCATCCAGACTCCTTCATTTGCTGCTTCCGAAGCAGCTATGCACTCCGCTTCACATGTAGATCCCGCCACGACGCTTTGTTTAGAACTGCACCAATTTACAGCTCCACCGTTTAATAAAAACACGTATCCGGTTTGCGATTTAGAATCGTCTGGATCAGTGTCAAAGCTTGCATCGACGTAACCATTTACGACTAGCTCTTTGTCACCTCCATATACGAGAAACATATCCTTAGTCCTTTTCAGGTATTTCAGGATGTTCTTGACCGCTGTCCAGTGATCCACTCCTGGATTACTTTGGTACCTTCCTGCCAAGCTTATTGCTAAGCATACGCCAGGTCTGGTACACAGCATTGCATACATGATAGAGCCTATGGCTGATGCATAGGGAACATCTTTCATTTTCTCTCTATCTTCTGCTGTGGTCGGGCATTGAGTTTGACTCAACTTCACACCTTGTAGTACGGGCAAGAACCCTTTCTTTGCCTGATCCATTTTGAACTTTTTCAAAATTTTATCAAGGTATGTGCTTTGCGAAAGTCCTATTAAGCGTTTTGATCTATCTCTATAGATCTTGATGCCCAATATGTAAGCAGCTTCACCGAGGTCTTTCATTGAAAAACTTTTATTCAAGTATCCCTTTATGCTATCCAGAAATTCTATATCATTTCCAATTAATAATATGTCATCTACATATAATATCAGAAATGCTACAGAGCTCCCACTCACTTTCTTGTAATTTCTTGTAAATATAGGCTTCTCCAAAAGTCTGTATAAAACCATATGCTTTGATCACACTATCAAAGCGTTTATTCCAACTCCGAGATGCTTGCACCAGTCCATAAATGGAACGCTGGAGCTTGCACACTTTGTTAGCACCTTTTGGATCTACAAAACCTTCTGGCTGCATCATATACAACTCTTCTTCCAGAAATCCATTCAAGAATGCAGTTTTGACATCCATTTGCCAAATTTCATAATTATGAAATGCAGCAATAGCTAACATGACTCGGACAGACTTAAACATCGCTACGGGTGAGAAAGTCTCATCGTAGTCAACCCCTTGAACTTGTCGAAAACCTTTCGCAACAAGTCGAGCTTTATAGACAATTATATTACCATTAGCGTCAGTATTCTTCTTAAAAATCCATTTATTCTCAATGGCTTGCCGATCATCGGGCAAGTCAACCAAAGTCCATACTTTGTTTTCATACATGGATCCCATCTCAGATTTCATGGCCTCTAGCCATTTTGCGGAATCTGGGCTCATCATCGCTTCCTCATAGTTCGTAGGTTCATCATGGTCAAGCAACATGACTCCAGAATTGGATTACCGTACCACTCTGGTGTGGATCTTATTCTGGTAGACCTACGAGGTTCAGTAGAAACTTGATCTGAAGTTTCATGATCAATATCATTAGCTTCCTCACTAATTGGTGTAGTTGTCACAGGAACCGGTTCTTGTGATGAACTACTTTCCAATAAGGGAGTAGATACAGTTATCTCATCAAGTTCTACTTTCCTCCCACTCACTTCTTTCGAGAGAAACTCCTTCTCTAGAAAGGATCTGATTTTAGCAACGAAAATCTTGCCCTCAGATCTATGATAGAAGGTGTACCCAATAGTATCTTTTGGGTATCCTATGAAGACACATTTCTCCGATTTGGGTTCGAGCTTATCTGGTTGAAGTTTCTTCACATAAGCATCGCAGCCCCAAACTTTAAGAAACGACAACTTTGGTTTCTTGCCAAACCACAGTTCATAAGGCGTCGTCTTAACGGATTTTGATGGTGCCCTATTTAACGTGAATGCAGCCGTCTCTAAAGCATAACCCCAAAACGATAACGGTAAATCAGTAAGAGACATCATAGACCGCACCATATCTAGTAAAGTACGATTACGACGTTCGGACACACCATTTCATTGTGGTGTTCTGGGTAGCGTGAGTTGCGAAACTATTCCGTGTTGTTTCAAGTGTAGACCAAACTCGTAACTCAAATATTCTCCTCCACGATCAGATCGTACAAATTTTATTTTCCTGTTACGATGATTTTCTACTTCACTCTAAAATTCTTTGAACTTTTCAAATGTTTCAGACTTGTGTTTCATCAAGTAGATATACCCATATCTGCTCAAATCATCTGTGAAGGTGAGAAAATAACGATATCCGCCGCGAGCCTCAACATTCATTGGACCACAAACATCAGTATGTATGATTTCCAACAAATCAGTTGCTCGCTCCATAGTTCCGGAGAACGGCGTTTTAGTCATCTTGCCCATGAGGCACGGTTCGCAAGTACCAAGTGATTCATAATCAAGTGATTCCAAAATCCCATCAGTATGGAGTTTCTTCATGCGTTTTACACCGATATGACCTAAACGGCAGTGCCACAAGTAAGTTGCACTATCATTATTAACTCTGCATCTTTTGGTTTCAACACTATGAATATGTGTATCACTACTATCGAGATTTAATAAAAATAGACCACTCTTCAAGGGTGCATGACCATAAAAGATATTACTCATATAAATAGAACAACCATTATTCTTTGATTTAAATGAATAACCGCCTCGCATCAAACAAGATCCAGATATAATGTTCATGCTTAACGCTGGCACCAAATAACAATTATTTAGGTCTAAAACTAATCCCGATGGTAGATGTAGAGGTAGCGTGCCGACCGCGATCACATCGACTTTGGAACCATTTCCCACGCGCATCGTCATCTCGTCCTTAGCCAATCTTCGCTTAATCTGTAGTCCCTGTTTCGAGTTGCAAACATTAGCAACAGAACCAGTATCAAATACCCAGGTTCAACACTAATCCCGAAAGTATAGGGAGTGTGCGATGATGATCATATCAATCTTGGAACCACTTCCAACACACATCATCACTTCACCCTCAACTAGTTTCTGTTTATTCTGTAACTCCTGTTTCGAGTTACTAATCTTAGCAACCGAACAAGTATCAAATACTTAGGGGTTACTATAAACACTAGTAAGGTACACATCAATAACATGTATATCACATATACCTTTGTTCACTTTGCCATCCTTCTTATCCGCCAAATACTTGGGGCAGTTCCGCTTCCAGTGTCCAGTCTGCTTGTAGTAGAAGCACTCAGTTTCAGGCTTAGGTCCAGACTTGGGTTTCTTCTCTTGAGCAGCAACTTGCTTGATGTTCTTTTTGAAGTTCCCCTTCTTCTTCCCTTTGCCCTTTTTCTTGAAACTGGTGGTCTTGTTAACCATCAACACTTGATGCTCCTTCTTGATTTCTACTTCCGCGACTTTTAGCATCGCGAAGAGCTCGGGAATATTCTTGTTCATCCCTTGCATATTATAGTTCATCATGAAGAACTTGTAGCTTGGTGGCAGTGATTGAAGAATTCTGTCAATGATACTATCATCAGGAAGATTAACTCCCAGTTGAATCAAGTGATTATTATACCCCAGACATTTTGAGTATGTATTCACTGACAGAACTATTCTCCTCCATCTTGTAGCTATAGAACTTATTGGAGACTTCATATCTCTCAATCTAGGCATTTGCTTGAAATATTAACTTCAACTCCTGGAACATCTCATATGCCCCATGACGTTCAAAACGTCGTTGAAGACCCGGTTCTAAGCCGTAAAGCATGGCACACTGAACTATCGAGTAGTCATCAGCTTTGCTCTGCCAGACGTTCTTAACGTCGTCAGTTGCATCAGCAGCAGGCCTGGCACCCAGTGGTGCTTCCAGGACGTAACTTTTCTGTGCAGCAATGAGGATAATCCTCAGGTTACGGACCCAGTCCGTGTAATTGCTACCATCATCTTTCAACTTTGCTTTCTCAAGGAACGCATTAAAATTCAATGGAACAACAGCACGAGCCATCTATCTACAAACATAGACAAGCAAAATACTACCAGGTACTAAGTTTCATGATAAATTTAAGTTCAATTAATCATATTACTTAAGAACTCCCACTTAGACAGACATCTCTCTAGTCATCTAAGTGATCACGTGATCCAAATCAATTAAACCATGTCCGATCATCACGTGAGATGGAGTAGTTTCAATGGTGAACATCACTATGTTGATCATATCTACTATATGATTCACGCTCGACCTTTCGGTCTCTGTGTTCCGAGGCCATATCTGTATATGCTAGGCTCGTCAAGTATGACCTGAGTATTCCGCGTGTGCAACTGTTTTGCACCCGTTGTATTTGAACGTAGAGCCTATCACACCCGATCATCACGTGGTGTCTCAGCACGAAGAACTTTCGCAACGGTGCATACTCAGGGAGAACACTTCTTGATTATTAGTGAGAGATCATCTTAAAATGCTACTGTCAATCAAAGCAAGATAAGATGCATAAAGGATAAACATCACATGCAATCAATATAAGTGATATGATATGGCCATCATCATCTTGTGCTTGCGATCTCCATCTCTGAAGCACCATCATGATCACCATCGTCACTGGCGCGACACCTTGATCTCCATCGTAGCATCGTTGTCGTTATGCCATCTATTGCTACTATGCCTATCGCTACTGCTTAGTGATAAAGTAAAGCAATTACAGGGCGTTTGCATTTCATACAATAAAGTGACAACCATATGGCTCCTGCCAGTTGCCGATAACTTCTGTTACAAAACATGATCATCTCATACAATAAAATATAGCATCACGTCTTGACCATATCACATCACGACATGCCCTGTAAAAACAAGTTAGACGTCCTCTACTTTGTTGTTGCAAATTTTACGTGGCTGCTACGGGCTGAGCAAGAACCGTTCTTACCTACGCATCAAAACCACAACGATAGTTTGTCAAGTTGGTGCTGTTTTAACCTTCGCAAGGACCGGGCGTAGCCACACTCGGTTCAACTAAAGTGAGAGAGACAGACACCCGCCGGTCACCTTTAAGCAACTAGTGCTCGTGGCGGTGAAACCAGTCTCGCGTAAGCGTACGCGTAATGTCGGTCCGGGCCGCTTCATCTCACAATACCGTTGAACCAAAGTATGACATGCTGGTAAGCAGTATGACTTATATCGCCCACAACTCACTTGTGTTCTACTTGTGCATATGACATCTACGCATAAAACCAGGCTCTGATACCACTGTTGGGGAACATTGTAATTTCAAAAAAATTCCTACGCACACGCAAGATCATGGTGACGCATAGCAACGAGAGGGGAGAGTGTGTCCACGTACCCTCGTAGACCGAAAGAGGAAGCGTTAGCACAACGCGGTTGATGTAGTCGTACGTCTTCATGGCCCGATCGATCAAGCACCGAAACTATGGCACCTCCGAGTTCTAGCACATGTTCAGCTCGATGACGTCCCTCAAACTCCGATCCAGCCGAGTGTCGAGGGAGAGTTCCGTTAGCACGACGGCGTGGTGACGATCTTGATGTTCTACCGTCGCAGGGCTTCACCTAAGCACCGCTACGATATTATCGAGGTGGACTATGGTGGAGGGGGGCACCGCACACGGCTAAGGAACGATCACGAAGATAAACTTGTGTGTCATGGGGTGCCCCCTGCCCCCGTATATAAAGGAGGGAGGGGGGAGGTGCGGCCGGCCCCTAGGGGTGCGCCTGGAGGAGTCCTACTCCCACCGGGACTAGGACTCCCCCCTCTTGCCTTGTTGGAGTAGGAGAGAAGTAAAGAGGGGGAGAGGGGGAAGGAAAAGGGGGCTGCACCCCTTGTCCAATTCGGACCAGAGGGGGGCTGCGCGCCTCCTTCCTTTCAGCCTCTCTCCTCTATTCCCGTATGGCCCAATAAGGCCCATATACTCCCCGGCGAATTCCCGTAACTCTTTGGTACTCCGAAAAATACCCGAATCACTCGGAACCTTTCCGAAGTCCGAATATAGTCATCCAATATATCGATCTTTACGTCTCGACCATTTCGAGACTCCTCGTCATGTCCCCGATCTCATCCGGGACTCTGAACTCCTTCGGTACATCAAAACTCATAAACTCATAATATAACTGTCATCGAAACCTTAAGCGTGCGGACCCTACGGGTTTGAGAACAATGTAGACATGACCGAGACACGTCTCCGGTCAATAAACAATAGCGGAACCTGGATGCTCATATTGACCCCCACATATTCTTCGAAGATCTTTATCGGTCAGACCGCATAAGAACATATGTTGTTCCCTTTGTCATCGGTATGTTACTTGCCCGAGATTCGATCGTCGGTATCTCAATACCTAGTTCAATCTCATTACCGGCATGTCTCTTTACTCGTTCCGTAATGCATCATTTCATAACCAACTCATTGGCCACATTGCTTGCAAGGCTTATAGTGATGTGCATTACCGAGAGGGCCCAGAGATACCTCTCCGACAATCGGAGTGACAAAGCCTAATCTCGAAATACGCCAACTCAACATCTATCTTTGGAGACACCTGTAGAGCTCTTTTATAATCACCCAGTTACGTTGTGACGTTTGGTAGCACACAAAGTGTTCCTCCGGTAAACGGGAGTTGCATAATCTCATAGTTGTAGGAACTTTGTATAAGTCATGAAGAAAGCAATAGCAACATACTAAACGATCAAGTGCTAGGCTAACGGAATGGGTCAAGTCAATCACATCATTCTCCTAATGATGTGATCTCTTTAATCAAATGACAACACATGTCTATGGTTAGGAAACATAACCATCTTTGATTAATGAGCTAGTCAAGTAGAGGCATACTAGTGACATTAAGTTTGTCTATGTATTCACTCATGTATCATGTTTCCGGTTAATACAATTCTAGGATGAATAATAAACATTTATCATGATATGAGGAAATAGATAATAACTTTATTATTGCCTCTAGGGCATATTTCCTTCATAAACATCACATGCAATCAAAATATGTGACATGATATGGCCATCATCATCTTGTGCCTTTGATCTCCATCTCCAAAGCACCGTCATGATCTCCATCGTCACCGGCTTGACACATTGATCTACATCATAGCGTCGTGGTCATCTCGTCAACCATTGCTTCTACAACTATCGCTAACGCATAGTGATAAAGTAAAGCAATTACATGGCGTGTACATCTCATACAATAAAGCCACAACCATAAGGCTCCTGCCAATTGCCGATAACTTCTTCAAAGCATGATCATCTCATACAACAACGTATATCACATCATGTCTTGACCATATCACGTCACAACATGCCCTGCAAAAACAAGTTAGACGTCCTCTACTTTGTTGTTGCAAGTTTTACGTGGCTACTATGGGCTTCAAGTAAGAACCGTTCTTACCTACGCATCAAAACCACAATGATTTTTCGTCAAGTGTGATGTTTTAACCTTCAACAAGGACCGGCCATAGTCAAATTCGATTCAACTAAAATTGGAGAAACAGACACCCGCCAGCCACCTTTATGCAAAACAAGTTGCATGTCTGTCGCTGGAACCGGTGTCTTGAACATGGTCACGTAAGGTTGGTCCGGGCCGCTTCATCCAACAATACCGCCGAATCAAAATAAGACGTTGGTGGTAAGCAGTATGACTATCATCACCCACAACTCTTTGTGTTCTATGTTGGAAATATGCCCTAGAGGCAATAATAAAAGGGTTATTATTATATTTCCTTATTCATGATAATTGTCTTTTATTCATGCTATAACTGTATTGTCCGGAAATCGTAATACACGTGTGAATACATAGACCATAACATGTCCCTAGTGAGCCTCTAGTTGACTAGCTCGTTGGTCAACAGATAGTCATGGTTTCCTGACTATGGACATTAGATGTCATTGACAACGGGATCACATCATTAGGAGAATGATGTGATGGACAAGACCCAATCCTAAGCATAGCACAAGATCATGTAGTTCGTTTTGCTAGAGCTTTTTCAATGTCAAGTATCTCTTCCTTAGACCATGAGATCGTGTAACTCCCGGATACCGTAAGAGTGCTTTGGGTGTACCAAACGTCACAACGTAACTGGGTGACTATAAAGGTGCACTACAGGTATCTCCGAAAGCGTCTGTTGGGTTGACATGGATCGAGACTGGGATTTGTCACTCCGTATGACGGAGAGGTATCTCTGGGCCCACTCAGTAATGCATCATCGTAATGAGCTCAAAGTGACCAAGTGTTTGGTCACGGGATCATGCATTACGGTACGAGTAAAGTGACTTGCCGGTAACGGGACTGAACGAGGTATTGGGATACCAACGATCGAGTCTCGGGCAAGTAACGTACCGATTGACAAAGGGAATTGTATACGGGGTTGTTCGAATCCTCGACATCGTGGTTCATCTGATGAGATCATCAAGGAGCATGTGGGAACCAACATGGGTATCCAGATCCCGCTGTTGGTTATTGCCCGAGAGCCGTCTCGGTCATGTCTACGTGTCTCCCGAACCCGTAGGGTCTACACACTTACGGTTCGGTAACGCTAGGGTTGTATGAATATGAGTATGCAGCATACCGAATGTTGTTCGGAGTCCCGGATGAGATCCCGGACATCACGAGGAGTTCTGGAATGGTCCGGAGGTAAATAAAACTATGTAGGAAGTGGTATTTCGGCCATCGGGAAAGTTTTGGGGTCACCCGGTATTGTACCGGGACCACCGGAAGGGTCCCGGGGGTCCACCGGGTGGGGCCACCCATCCCGGAGGGCCCCAAGGGCCGAAGTGGGGAGGGGAACCAGCCCTTAGTGGGCTGGTGTGCCCCCCTAGGCCCACCCCTGCGCCTAGGGTTGAAACCCTAGGGTGGGGGGGCACCCCACTTGCCTTGGGGGGTACTCCACCCCCCTTGGCCGCCGCCCCCTTGGGAGATTGGATCTCCCAGGGCCGGTGCCCCCCCTGGGGGCCTATATAAAGGGAGGGGGAAGGGGGCAGCCGCACCCTGAAGTCCTGGTGCCCCCTCCCCCTGCTACACCTCTTCCTCCTCCGTCACGTGCTTGGCGAAGCCCTGCCGGAGTGCTGCTGTTCCACCACCACCACGCCGTTGTGCTGCTGCTGGAGCCATCATCATCAACCTCTCCTTCCCCTTGCTGGATCAAGACGGAGGAGACGTTACGCTGACCGTACGTGTGTTGAACGCGGAGGTGCCGTCCGTTCGGCGCTAGGATCTCCGGTGATAGGATCACGACGAGAACGACTACTTCAACCCCGTTCTTTTGAACGCTTCCGCGCGATCTACAAAGTGGTATGTAGATGCAATCTCTCTCCCATGACTCGTTGCTTAGATGAACTCATAGATGGATCTTGGTGAAACCGTAGGAAAATTTTTAATTTTCTGCAATGTTCCCCAACAGTGGCATCATGAGCAAGGTCTATGCGTAGTTCTCTATTGCACGAGTAGAACATAATTTTGTTGTGGGCGTAGATCTTATCAACTTGCTTGCCGCTACTAGTCTTATCTTGCTTCAGCGGTATTTTGGGATGAAGCGGCCCGGACCAACCTTACACGTACGCTTACGTGAGACCGGTTCCACCGACTAACATGCACTAGTTGCATAAGGTGGCTGGCGGGTGTCCGTCTCTCCCACTTTAGTTGGAGCGGATTCGATGAAAAGGGTCCTGATGAAGGGTAAATAGAAGTTGACAAGATCACGTTGTGGTTATTCATAGGTAAGAAAACGTTCTTGCTAGAACCCAATTGCAGCCACGTAAAAGATGCAACAACAATTATAGGACGTCTAACTTGTTTTTGCAGCAATTGTCATGTGATGTGATATGGCCAGAAGTTGTGATGAATGATGAATGATATATTGTGATGTATGAGATCATGTTCTTGTAATAGGATTCACGACTTGCATGTCGATGAGTATGACAACCGGCAGGAGCCATAGGAGTTGTCTTTATTTTTTGTATGACCTGCGTGTCATTGAAGAACGCCATGTTAATTACTTTACTTTATTGCTAAACACGTCAGCCATAGAAGTAGAAGTAGTCGTTGGCGTGACAACTTCATGAAGACACAATGATGGAGATCATGATGATGGAGATCATGGTGTCATGCCGGTGACGAAGATGATCATGGAGCCCCGAAGATGGAGATCGAAGGAGCTATATGATATTGGCCATATCATGTCACTACTATATAATTGCATGTGATGTTTATTATGTTTTATGCATCTTGTTTACTTAGAACGACGGTAGTAAATAAGATGATCCCTTATAATATCTTCAAGAAAGTGTTCCCCCTAACTGTGCACCGTTGCTAAAGTTCGTCGTTTCGAAGCACCACGTGATGATCGGGTGTGATAGATCCTTACGTTCACATACAACGGGTGTAAGACAGATTTACACATGCAGAACACTTAGGGTTAACTTGACGAGCCTAGCATGTACAGACATGGCCTCGGAACACAAGAGACCGAAAGGTCGAACATGAGTCGTATAGAAGATACGATCAACATGGAGATGTTCACCGATGATGACTAGTCCGTCTCACGTGATGATCGGACACGGCCTAGTCGACTCGGATCGTGTAACACTTAGATGACTAGAGGGATGTCTGATCTGAGTGGGAGTTCATTAAATAATTTGATTAGATGAACTTAATTATCATGAACCTAGTCTAAAAACCTTTGCAAATATGTCTTGTAGATCAAATGGCCGCCGCTCATGTCAACATGAACTTCAACGCGTTCCTAGAGAAAACCAAGCTGAAAGATGATGGCAGCAACTATATGGACTGGGTCCGGAACCTGAGGATCATCCTCATAGCAGCAAGGAAACAATATGTCCTAGAAGGACCACTAGGTGATGCACCCGTCCCAGAGAACCAAGACATTATGAATGCTTGGCAGTCTCGCGCTGATGATTACTCCCTCGTTCAGTGCGCCATGCTTTATAGCTTAGAACCGGGGCTCCAAAAGCGTTTTGAGCAACACGGAGCATATGAGATGTTCGAGGAGCTGAAACTAGTTTTCCAAGCTCATGCCCGGGTCGAGAGATATGAAGTCCCCGACAAGTTCTATAGTTGTAAGATGGAGGAAAATAGTTCTGTCAGTGAGCACATACTCAAAATGTCTGGGTTGCACAACCGCCTGTCCTAGCTAGACATTAACCTCCCGGACGAGGCAGTCATTGACAGAATTCTTCAGTCGCTCCCACCGAGCTACAAGAGCTTTGTGATGAACTACAATATGCAGGGGATGGTGAAAACTATTCCTGAAGTATTTTCAATGCTGAAGTCGGCAGAGGTAGAAATCAAGAAAGAACATCAAGTGTTGATGGTCAATAAAACCACCAAATTCAAGAAGGGCAAGGGTAAGAAGAACTTCAAGAAGGACGGCAAGGATGTTGCCGCGCCCGGTAAGCCAGTTGCCGAGAAGAAGTCAAAGAATGGACCCAAGCCTGAAATTGAGTGCTTTTATTGCAAGGGAAAGGGTCACTGGAAGCGGAACTGCCCCAAATACTTAGAGGATAAGAAGGCCGGCAACACTAAAGGTATATTTGATATAAATGTAATTGATGTGTACCTTACCAGTACTCGTAGTAACTCCTGGGTATTTGATACCGGTGCCGTTGCTCACATTTGTAACTCACAGCAGGAGCTGCGGAATAAGCGGAGACTGGCAAAGGACGAGGTGACGATGCGCGTCGGAAATGGTTCCAAGGTCGATGTGATCGCCGTCGGCACGCTACCTCTACATTTACCTACGGGATTAGTTTTAAACCTCAATAATTGTTATTTAGTGCCAAGTTTGAGCATGAACATTGTATCTGGATCTCGTTTGATATGAGATGGCTACTCATTTAAATCCGAGAATAATGGTTGTTCTATTTATATGAGAGATATGTTTTATGGTCATGCCCCGATGGTCAATGGTTTATTCTTAATGAATCTCGAACGTAATGTTACACATATTCATAGCGTGAATACCAAAAGATGTAAAGTTGATAACGATAGTCCCACATACTTATGGCACTGCCGCCTTGGTCACATTGGTGTCAAGCGCATGAAGAAGCTCCATGCTGATGGACTTTTAGAGTCTCTCGATTATGAATCATTTGACACATGCGAACCATGCCTCATGGGCAAAATGACCAAGACCCCGTTCTCCGGAACAATGGAGCGAGCAACCAACTTGTTGGAAATCATACATACTGTCACATCCCTAGTTCTGGCCTGACCTATGCTTGCTTCCATGTGTGCATCATGTTTAAATTCAAATGAAATTTGAATTGAGGAATTTTCAAAAGCCTCAGAAGACCTCTAAAAATAACCAACATTTAAATCTCATCAAATGAGTCCAAAGAAATGTTCCTGTTACTCTGTGAAAATATTGGTAAGAGGTAAAATTCAAACCAATATTTTTGGAATCACAGAATTATTTATTTTTGGGCCTTTGACTTAAACCAAATGACATATTTGAGTTGAATTTATTTCTATTATATAAGAAATAAAGTTCAAATATTTTTGTAAGTTGCCTGTGACCTTGGACTAGTTCCTGAGCTCACATACAATTTATAGAAAGTTTTAGAAAAATGATTTGATATTTTAAATCAAATCAAAACCAATTGCAGAAAATAGAAAACTGAAATAATTAGAAAAAGGAGAGAGAGAAACCTACCTGGCCCAGCTCCTCCAGCCACTTACCTGGCGCCACCAACCGGCCCAGCACGGCCCAGCCCACCGCCGCTTCCCCCCTGTCGTCTTCCTCCCTCGCCAGAAGGATAGAGGCGTGTCGCCCGCGCGCGCGCTCGCCCCTGGCCACCTCCTGCTTCGCCGTGGCAGCCTCCCCGACATCCTCGCGACGCCACGGAGACACCCAGAGCCTCCCCTCGTTCTCCCCACTCCCTCTGGACCGCTCCCCCTCCTCTGGCTCCCTCTTCCCCTCTCTTCCCTGCGAGCACCCGAGAGCACCGACGAGCTCCACCGCGGCCAATGTCCACCCCTCGCCTCGCCGATGCTTCCAGAAGAACCGCCGCGCCTTCCTCTTCGTCTCCACCAACTCACGTGACGCCAGGTGCATCGCAGCGTCATCCCCGCCGCCTTCATCGCCGCATCTGTCCGGTGATCGCCGCGGTCGATTCGCCGTCTCCGACGCCTCCCCGAGACCACCGAGCTGCTTTTCGACCTTGCTGTGAGCCCCGGAGTATTTACCCTCACCTCTCCCTCTCTGGTCCGTCCACTAGCTAGCTGTGCCGCCATGGCCGTAGCTCGCCGTCCGCCATGACCGGCGAGCCCCGCGCCCCCGAGCTCCTGCACTTGCGTTTGTTGCACCGGCGTGCTCCTGGTGACCCCAGGAACCCGTAGAGCCCCACAGCTGATCTCGCCGTGCCGTGTAACGCCGAACCCGAGCACGCCCGAGCTCTGGCCGCCGCTGCCGAGCTCGAGGCCATCGTCTCCGGCCGCCCTAGCTGCTGCTGCTTGCTGAAACGGGCGCGGGTGAGCTCTAGCTCTCCGTAGCCGCTCTCCTCCGTCCATTTGGACGCCGGAGGAGCGAGCCCGAGCCCTCTGCCGTGCCTGTTGCCACCGGCGATGAACCGCCGGCTGGTTAGCCCCTGTTGACCAGGGGTTTGACCTCGCCTGGGTTGATGACAGGTGGGGCCAGCCCCCTATTAATTAGTTTAGTTTATTCTAACTTATTTAGCCACTGTTTCACTGACATGTGGCCCTAATGTTTATTTAGCTGACTAATTAATGAATTAGGTTAATTAAGCTCTGTTTTAATCGCCCTGCAGCTGACACGCGGGTCCCACGCGTCAGGTTTGACCCGGACCAGCCCCTGTTGACCTGCTGATGTCATGCCAACATCATGCTGACGTAGTAAACCCTTTTCTGGATTTTAAATAAATCTAAACGATTTATTTATTTCAGAAAATAGCTAAAACTTCTAAAAAATCATAGTAATTCAACCGTGACTCCAAATCAAACAAATTATATATGAAAAATTATCAGAAAAATTCAAGGAATCCATCTGTACCATTTTCATGCATGTTTGAACAATGTTTGTCCTCTGTTTTGGACAAAACAAATAAATGGCATTTAAACTCTCACATATGGAGTTTGAATTTGAATCTTGTATTCAAACCAACCCCATTTAACTTGTTGCTAGATGCATTAGCCCAAAACACATTCATATTGCCATGTCATAGCATGCATCATACTGTGCATTGCATTGATCATGTTTCTTCTGTGTTTGCCGGTGTTGTTCCCCCTCGGTAGACGTTGTACCGACGTTGTGATCGTTGACACTGATGAAGACTCAATGCTATCTTCAGAAGTGCTAGGCAAGCAAAACCCCCTTGCTCATTCCGATACAATCCTACTCTCTCGCTCCTGCTCTCTTTTATGCATTAGGATAACATCGATTCATCTGTTACTTGCTGCGGTAGCTGAACCCCTTTATCCTCTGCATGACCTGTCACTCCACAGTAATTAGATGAAACCCACTAGCATGAGTAGGAGTTGTTTGAGCCCTGATGTGCCTACTCATTCATGCTTGTTTGTCATGCCTGCTATTGCGTAGAGTTGTGTCAGGTCTGATTCATCGGGAATGAATCAGAGGTGTATGAACACGTCCTACTGTGTGTGAGCTAAGTGTGTGAACACGATTTGGTAAAGGTAGCGGTGAGAGGCCATGTAGGAGTACATGGTGGGTTGTCTCATTGCAGCCGTCCTCAGGAACTGAGTTCTGTGTTTGTGATCCATGATTCAGCTACTACGATGCATTGGGCCCGAAACCAATGGACCCTCTCGGCTTCTTATTCACCCTAGTTCTCTGTCCAGGAGTTGCAAGTAGTTTCTGGTGTTTGTAGCCTACTGGAGGCCGTGGACAGTGCTGACCGTAGGGGTGGGCTGTGATGCGGTAGGTACGTGGCATGGTGTACCGGATACCCGTTAGGTATCTCGGGAACCCTGCACACATCGTTTGGGGCTGTGAGCGAAACTCCGGCCGGATCTCCTCATGGATGGAACCCGAATAGGCGATAAACCTGGACTAGAGACTTGAGTATTTAGGTAGGCCGTGGCCGACACCCACATTGGGCTTCCGCTTGAAGGTTGCCGAGTACATGTCGTGTAAACGGCGGTAAGTGGTGAGAGCGTGTGTGAAGAAGTACACCCTTGCAGGGTTAACATCATCTATTCGAATAGCCGTGTCCGCGGTAAAGGACTTCTGGGTTGCCTATATCAGTTCATAGACAAGTGAAAGTGGATACTCTAAAATACGCAAGATAAGCGTGAGTGCTATGGATGGCGTTCTCGTAGGGAGACGGCAGCGGATCCATAGTGGTGTATTGATATGGTGAATATGTGGACTCGTGTGCGCCACCTCAAAAGAGTTACTTGCAGTCGTAGTTCAGGATAGCCACCGAGTCAAAGCTGGCTTGCTGCAGTTAAACCCCCACCATCCCTTTGTTGATAATGATGCATATGTAGTTAGTTCTGATGTAAGTCTTGCTGGGTACATTTGTACTCACGTTTGCCTATTTTATGTTTTTGCAGAGAGACTTCGGTCTCGCTAGTAGTTCCACGTGGACTTCGACGTTTAGCTTGTTACCTCAGCTACGATCTTGTGCCTCGGCAGGATTTGGTAGATAGTCAGGCTTCTCAACCTTTTCCATTTATAGATGTCTGTACTCAGACATGATAGCTTCTGCTTGTGTTTTGACTTGTATGCTCTGAATGTTGGGTCGTAGGACCCATGTTTGTAATTTCTCGCTCCTCGGAGCCTATTGAATAAATACTTGAGTTGTAGAGTCATGTTGTGATGCCATGTTGTATTTGCACATATCGAGCATATTGTGTGTATGTTATTGAAATGCTTGGTATGTGTGGGATCTGACTATCTAGTTGTTTATCCTTAGTAGCCTCTCTTACCGGGAATTGTCTCCTAGTGTTTCCACTGAGCCATGGTAGCTTGCTACTGCTCCGGAACACTTAGGCTGGCCGGCATGTGTCCTTCTTCGTTCCTGTGTCTGTCCCCTCGGGGAAATGTCATGCGATGAATACCGGAGTCCTGTTAGCCTGCTACAGCCCGGTTCACCGGAGTCCTGCTAGCCCAGTGCTACAGCCTGGATTCACTCGCTGCTGACCGACACGTTCGATGCTGGGTCATGGATGCCTGTCCCTGTAAGTTTGTGCCACTTTGGGTTTACGACTAGCCATGTCAGCCCGGGCTCCTTATCATATGGATGCTAGCGACACTATCATATACGTGTGCCAAAAGGCGCAAACGATCCCGGAAGAAGGTAAGGCGACACCCGTGGGAATACCGTGCATGAGGCCGCAAAGTGATATGAGGTGTTACATGCTAGATCGATGTGGCATTGAGTCGGGGTCCTGACAATGTTGGTATCAGAGCCAGGTTGCCTGTAGGATTACCAAGCCAAACTGGTCGAAGTTGAGTCTAGAAATTCTTTAGTTATGTAAGGGAATTGATTGTGGGATGGAACGTAAGGCTCTTTTTACTCCTTATACCTCATGGACCTCTGATCTGAGTCATCCTCTTCTCTTCTACGGAGACTAAGAACTAGGCCTTCTCATCTATCTATCAGGATGACGTGTTACTAATTCGTAGACTTATAGAATTGTTGGATTTAAGCCCCTATTCAGTTCTACTACTTCCGTACGTTAACTGCTGATCTCGAAACCTTGGTATTGTGCTTCTGAGTGGCTATGCCACCATTTTTGTAGCATGTCTCAAATCTTTTTGAGCATTTATAGCCGTTATGCTGTCCGAGTCATCCCAGGTTTCTAAACAATCTGATGCACTTGCAAATCCTTTCCCTCTGGTTTTTATGTTTCTTTGGGCCAGGTTAATCACACTAATTGCTGAGTTGAGGTATTCTATTGCCTCGACATATATGTTGGAATTATTATTATGACCCTAGGTGTCCTAGGGGATCACCTAGTAAGCTAGCCATGATTTGTGTCCCAGTGTGATGATTCTGGCCTTTATTCTCGAAAGCATTTCGTGATGCTACTTAGTAGTAGGTATTCTATTCCTGGGTTCTTGAACCCGAGATTCACTCTACTTACTTCATGTTGATAGTGTTTGCTAGTTCCTTTAGGATATTAGTAACTTTGCGATAGTCTTCGAGGTCCGTGGTATTTTCCTTCTTCCAAATACTATGAACCACTTATGGCAGTAGTTTGTTGGATCAATAGATCACAATTAGAGTACTCTTGAGGAGTTCTCCATTCATAAATCGTGACTCTGCCAGTCCTACCTCTCTGCATGGGTTATCCGGAAGAAACATGTTGAACTTGGTTCGACATACTAATCTATGCATCCACAACTCAGAAAATTATATGTTCTTTGAGTTGTCCCTCTTAGTTGACTTCTGATCCTCGTCTATCAATTGATAGTCAAGAGTATGCATGCATTCGTTCATCGATGCCTATTATTCTTGTGGTCCGTCAAGCCATTCTATCCGGAATGACTAGGAGAAACAAACTCCAGTACCTCTTCCATATCCAGGATTGGGTCAAAGAAGTTGTGCTCCGCAGATCAAATTGCTAATCCAGCTTTTGTTCTGTTCTACCTTGGAGTATTACCATCTTTTATATCGGGATTGTTATAGGAATTGCACACCATCCTATGAACTCTTGGTACAGTGATACTTCTTGCCATCATTGTTCATTCCTCGGTTCCTGTGTAATTGTAACCGGAATGCCGACAAGTGAATCGTGGTGTGTGAAATCAATACTCCTAGCAACCTTGTTGCTTGGTAGTTAAATGGACAATAACCTCATTCTTAACGTGTTGGTTCTGAATCATCATTCTAAGATTGATCGTGCTACCTTGTCCATCTTCCTGGTGCACATTTCGATTGATGAGTTAGGATTTTGTCAAGTCCTCGCTCATTTGATCATATCTCTTGCCCTGAAAAGCAAGATTGTTCTCGATCTTAGTAACATATCGGTGGTTCATGATTTTCCGAATATCTTCTCGAAAGTATCACCAGGTTGTCACCTGACTGTTATGTTGAGCTCGTGATCAAGTTGGTTTATCCTGTAAACCACCCTTTCTCCAAGAATCTGTGTTGGATACCCCTGAGCTAGTTTGTTAAGCCAAACAACAACTTGGAGAGTTGGAAGATAAAAGCTTACCTGACTTAGTTCATTTCAAAGGGATACCCTTTGTATGTGTGTGTTGAAGAAAGTTGATATTTCATCGACTGACCCTCGTGATCAGTTAATGGACCTATCATCTTGTCCAACTTTTGATTTGGGTGTGGGCTATCCTCAAATCAAGTCAGAACCAATGATGTTCGTAATGTTGTCTTACTCGTGGTTTTTCCTCGAGCATACATCATTATATTCTTTGGTCTGACCAATGCTATCACCGTGTTCACTTAACTATGGAATTCCTTTTAAAAGGAAACCCTGATGAATTGTTGTTGAGCCCATTGACAACATCCTTATCTCCTCCATGATTTTTTTGAACATTAAGTTAGTGTTGGAAACTTTTGAAAGCATTTTCTTCATGCTAGCTCATGAAGTATTTGTTGATGAAAGGAGTGACTTCCTCTTATACACGTGCATTTGGTGAAAGTTGCCGCAGTGAATTTGAGAAAGTTAGTTTTGCTTCCTCTGGAATCATCCCAAGTCAGTCATGCACACGTGCGAAGTATTCTGTGGTCTGGAGACTTGCAACCTTCATTCCATAGGTGTCCCGAGCACACCAAGCCACCGATTGATTTGTTCAAGGAGAAGAAGTTCCTTCTTAAGAGTATACCTTATGCAAGGACTTCGATATCCTCGATGATGGTTCCCCACCTGAACTCGGTAGTGTTTTATTGTAAGACTACCATGTGATCATGTTTGTCCGGGACAACATGTTCACATGTTTGTAGCAGAACCAACTCATGTTTTGGAGCTTACTATCGTAGTTCATTTCCCGAGAATCTTGCAACGTCATCTCGTCGATTTGTGTTGCAAACTTTCATTTTTCTTCCTAGACTCGATGAGTTTGGAATATTCTGACACCAATCAGGTCTGAATCTCAGGTAGATATGATGATTGGAACATTTCCCAAGAACTATAATATTGGTCCCTCGATAACTGGTAAAGTGAATGTCGTGGCCAACACACCCCGCCGGAAGACCTATTGTTGTAGTATCTTGATTGAAGAAGTTGGCCACCTCCCCATAAGGATCTCGCAGAATTTATTCCGTAGTTATTCCTTATGATTTTTGTGTCCCCGAAGTCCGACCTTTACTTGATGTCCTAGATATCAAACCATAATTATCTATGGATTACGCTAGCACATCAAGGAGAACATTAGAAGCGGAGTGCTAAGTGTCTCTCGGTCGATCATCCAGATTCTATTTCCTTGGCCTCGCTAAGGTGAAATCTGAGAAGCTGTTATCTTCCTATGCATCTGCATCATCCATCACTATCCATCATGGTAGTATGTTGTGTTGCCAGGATCCTTGACACGGATGTTGGTAAAACCTTGATGATTATGGAAATGCTCAAGTTCTTGAGAGCATGCGCAAGTGCTAGGTTTGATCGTTGGCATTAACTGTATAGTGCTCTCAGTTTCCTCGGCAATGCTATGACCTTTCAAACAGTGAATTCACTCTCTATTGTTGGGTTCTTCCCCAGTTACCAGAATCATTCCCAGCATTTGCCTTTTGTTCCCAGCTTGCACCGCCAATGTGCCATTCTACCATGGGTCCCTTCCATTTCCGGTGCTAAGCAAATTCATCCATTACGTTGTCTTCAACAAGGTAATCCACATCATCCAAGTCCGAGTATGCCATTCTACCGACCCCCTCCAAACGATCGCTCGAGAATTGCCTTAGGCTGGTTTAAAGAGTTTCAATGATCTCTGAATCAAAGGTAATTCTTTTTGCCACTTAAGGGGATATATCTATGAGTCACCATCCTTAAGGTGCCTCGTTGTGGTATCATGGCAACTCAACTCCTCGCTACGTTGACAATCGTTTACCACCTTTTTAAGTGTGGAATTGTAGTCTACCTGATAAACCCTCGTCATCTGTTCCACTCCATCCCTCTAGAGGTGTGCTTCGTCTCTCAGCTCAAGAGATGTTGCTATGTCTCATTCCGTGAGTTAATCCTGAGTTGTTCGACCTTCGAGAAGAACGATTCTTTTGGGGTCTTTCCTTCCTCTCGTTGTCATGATAGTTGGAGTTCTCAGAGCAAGGCTTCAAGACAATGATGGTGAACGAATCAACGTTCATTTGAAGTGCAACATGGATCGTGAAGATTGTGCTAGTTTGCGTTCCCCCTTCACCTTACCCTACGCTTGAATCTCGGGACAAGATTCTTGTTTAGTGGGGGTGAGTTGTCACATCCCTAGTTCTGGCCTGACCTATGCTTGCTTCCATGTGTGCATCATGTTTAAATTCAAATGAAATTTGAATTGAGGAATTTTCAAAAGCCTCAGAAGACCTCTAAAAATAACCAACATTTAAATATCATCAAATGAGTCCAAAGAAATGTTCCTGTTACTCTGTGAAAATATTGGTAAGAGGTAAAATTCAAACCAATATTTTTGGAATCACAGAATTATTTATTTTTGGGCCTTTGACTTAAACCAAATGACATATTTGAGTTGAATTTATTTCTATTATATAAGAAATAAAGTTCAAATATTTTTGTAAGTTGCCTGTGACCTTGGACTAGTTCCTGAGCTCACATACAATTTACAGAAAGTTTTAGAAAAATGATTTGATATTTTAAATCAAATCAAAACCAATTGCAGAAAATAGAAAACTGAAATAATTAGAAAAAGGAGAGAGAGAAACCTACCTGGCCCAGCTCCTCCAGCCACTTACCTGGTGCCACCAACCGGCCCAGCACGGCCCAGCCCACCGCCGCTTCCCCCCCTGTCATCTTCCTCCCTCGCCAGAAGGACAGAGGCGTGTCGCCCGCGCACGCGCTCGCCCCTGGCCACCTCCTGCTTCGCCGTGGCAGCCTCCCTGACGTCCTCGCGACGCCACGGAGACACCCAGAGCCTCCCCTCGTTCTCCCCAATCCCTCTGGACCGCTCCCCCTCCTCTGGCTCCCTCTTCCCCTCTCTTCCCTACGAGCAACCGAGAGCACCGACGAGCTCCACCGCAGCCAATGTCCACCCCTCGCCTCGCCGATGCTTCCAGAAGAACCGCCGCGCCTTCCACTTCGTCTCCACCAACTCATGTGACGCCGGGTGCATCGCAGCGTCGTCCCCGCCGCCTTCATCGCCGCGGTCGATTCGCCGTCTCCGACGCCTCCCCGAGACCACCAAGCTGCTCTTCGACCTTGCTGTGAGCCCCGGAGTATTTACCCTCACCTCTTCCTCTCTGGTCCGTCCACTAGCTAGCTGCGCCCCCATGGCCGTAGCTCGCCGTCCGCCATGACCGGCAAGCCCCGCGCCCCCGAGCTCCTGCACTTGCGTTTGTTGCACCGGCGTGCTCCTGGTGACCCCAGGAACCCGTAGAGCCCCACAGCTGATCTCGCCGTGCCGTGTAACGCCGAACCCGAGCACGCCCGAGCTCCGGCCGCCGCCGCCGAGCTCGAGGCCATCGTCTTCGGCCGCCCTAGCTGCTGCTGCTTGCTAAAACGGGCACGGGTGAGCTCTAGCTCTCCGTAGCCGCTCTCCTCCGTCCATTTGGACGCCGGAGGAGCGAGCCCGAGCCCTCCGCCGCGCCTGTTGCCACCGGCGACGAACCGCCGGCT
The DNA here is from genome assembly GCF_018294505.1 of Triticum aestivum. Classification (NCBI taxonomy): domain Eukaryota; kingdom Viridiplantae; phylum Streptophyta; class Magnoliopsida; order Poales; family Poaceae; genus Triticum; species Triticum aestivum. The sequence continues at coordinate 718,415,539 of NC_057798.1, read as the reverse complement.
GGTTAGCCCCTGTTGACCAGGGGTTTGACCTCCCCTGGGTCGATGACAGGTGGGGCCAGCCCCCTATTAATTAGTTTAGTTTATTCTAACTTATTTAGCCACTGTTTCACTGACATGTGGCCCTAATGTTTATTTAGCTGACTAATTAATGAATTAGGTTAATTAAGCTCTGTTTTAATCGCCCTGCAGCTGACACGCGGGTCCCACGCGTCAGGTTTGACCCGGACCAGCCCCTGTTGACCTGCTGATGTCATGCCAACATCATGCTGACGCAGTAAACCCTTTTCTGGATTTTAAATAAATCTAAACGATTTATTTATTTCAAAAAATAGCTAAAACTTCTAAAAATCATAGTAATTCAACCGTGACTCCAAATCAAACAAATTATATATGAAAAATTATCAGAAAAATTCAAGGAATCCATCTGTACCATTTTCATGCATGTTTGAACAATGTTTGTCCTCTGTTTTGGACAAAACAAATAAATGGCATTTAAACTCTCACATATGGAGTTTGAATTTGAATCTTGTATTCAAACCAACCCCATTTAACTTGTTGCTAGATGCATTAGCCCAAAACACATTCATATTGCCATGTCATAGCATGCATCATACTGTGCATTGCATTTATTGTGTTTCTTCTGTGTTTGCCGGTGTTGTTCCCCCTCGGTAGACGCTGTACCGACGTTGTGATCGTTGACACTGACGAAGACTCAATGCTATCTTCAGAAGTGCCAGGCAAGAAAAACCCCCTTGCTCATTCCGATACAATCCTACTCTCTCGCTCCTGCTCTCTTTTACTTCATTAGGACAACATCGATTCATTTGTTACTTGCCGCGGTAGCTGAACCCCTTTATCCTCTGCATGACCTGTCACTCCACAGTAATTAGATGAAACCCACTAGCATGAGTAGGAGTTGTTTGAGCCCTGATGTGCCTACTCATTCATGCTTGTTTGTCATGCCTGCTATTGCGTAGAGTTGTGTCAGGTCTGATTCATCGGGAATGAATCAGAGGTGTATGAACACGTCCTACTGTGTGTGAGCTAAGTGTGTGAACACGATTTGGTAAAGGTAGCGGGGAGAGGCCATGTAGGAGTACATGGTGGGTTGTCTCATTGCAGCCGTCCTCAGGAACTGAGTTCTGTGTTTGTGATCCATGATTCAGCTACTACCATGCATTGGGCCCGAAACCAATTGACCCTCTCGGCTTCTTATTCACCCTAGTTCTCTGTCCAGGAGTTGCAAGTAGTTTCTGGTGTTTGTAGCCTACTGGAGGCCGTGGACAGCACTGACCGTAGGGGTGGGCTGTGATGCGGTAGGTACGTGGCACGGTGTACCGGATACCCGTTAGGTATCTCGGGAACCCTGCACACATCGTTTGGGGCTGTGAGCGAAACTCCGGCCGGATCTCCTCATGGATGGAACCCGAATAGGCGATAAACCTGGACTAGAGACTTGAGTGTTTAGGTAGGCCGTGTCCGACACCCACGTTGGGCTTCCGCTTGAAGGTTGCCGAGTACATGTCGTGTAAACGGCGGTAAGTGGTGAGAGCGTGCGTGAAGAAGTACACCCTTGCAGGGTTAACATCATCTATTCGAATAGCCGTGTCCGCGGTAAAGGACTTCTGGGTTGCCTATATCAGTTCATAGACAAGTGAAAGTGGATACTCTAAAATACGCAAGATAAGCGTGAGTGCTATGGATGGCGTTCTCGTAGGGAGACGGCAGCGGATCCATAGTGGTGTATTGATATGGTGAATATGTGGACTCGTGTGCGCCACCTCAAAAGAGTTACTTGCAGTCGTAGTTCAGGATAGCCACCGAGTCAAAGCTGGCTTGCTGCAGTTAAACCCCCACCATCCCTTTGTTGATAATGATGCATATGTAGTTAGTTCTGATGTAAGTCTTGCTGGGTACATTTGTACTCACGTTTGCCTATTTTATGTTTTTGCAGAGAGACTTCGGTCTCGCTAGTAGTTCCACGTGGACTTCGACGTTTAGCTTGTTACCTCAGCTATGATCTTGTGCCTCGGCAGGATTTGGTAGATAGTCAGGCTTCTCAGCCTTTTCCATTTATAGATGTCTGTACTCAGACATGATAGCTTCCGCTTGTGTTTGGACTTGTATGCTCTGAATGTTGGGTCGTAGGACCCATGTTTGTAATTTCTCGCTCCTCGGAGCCTATTGAATAAATACTTGAGTTGTAGAGTCATGTTGTGATGCCATGTTGTATTTGCACATATCGAGCATATTGTGTGTATGTTATTGAAATGCTTGGTATGTGTGGGATCTGACTATCTAGTTGTTTATCCTTAGTAGCCTCTCTTACCGGGAAATGTCTCCTAGTGTTTCCATTGAGCCATGGTAGCTTGCTACTGCTCCGGAACACTTAGGCTGGCCGGCATGTGTCCTTCTTCGTTCCTGTGTCTGTCCCCTCGGGGAAATGTCACGCGATGAATACCGGAGTCCTGTTAGCCCGCTACAGCCCGGTTCACCGGAGTCCTGCTAGCCCAGTGCTACAGCCTGGATTCACTCGCTGCTGACCGACACGTTCGATGCTGGGTCATGGATGCTTGTCCCTGTAAGTTTGTCCCACTTTGGGTTTACGACTAGCCATGTCAGCCCGGGCTCCTTATCATATGGATGCTAGCGACACTATCATATACGTGTGCCAAAAGGCGCAAACGGTCCCGGAAGAAGGTAAGGCGACACCCGTGGGAATACCGTGCGTGAGGCCGCAAAGTGATATGAGGTGTTACATGCTAGATCGATGTGGCATTGAGTCGGGGTCCTGACACATACCGATGTGTGCGGTCCAATGAGCGTTGAGGCTCGCGGAGGATATCGTTATGTTCTCACTCTCACTGATGACTTGAGTAGATATGGGTATGTCTACTTGATGAAACACAAGTCTGAGACCTTTGAAAAGTTCAAGGAATTTCAGAATGAAATAGAGAATCAACGTGACCGAAAGATAAAATTCTTACGATCGGATCATGGAGGAGAATATTTAAGTCACGAGTTTGGTACACACTTAAGAAAATGTGGAATCGTTTCACAACTCACGCCGCCTGGAATACCTCAGCGTAACGGTGTGTTGGAACGTCGTAATCGCACTCTACTGGATATGGTGCGATCTATGATGTCTCTTACCGATTTACCGCTATCATTTTGGGGATACGCTCTAGAGACAGCTACATTCACTTTAAATAGGGCACCGTCTAAATCCGTTGAGACAACACCGTATGAATTATGGTTTGGGAAGAAACCTAAGCTGTCGTTTCTAAAAGTTTGGGGATGCGATGCTTATGTCAAGAAACTTCAACCTGAAAAGCTTGAACCCAAGTCGGAAAAATGTGTCTTCATAGGACACCCTAAAGAAACCATTGGGTATACCTTCTACTTAAGATCCGAAGGCAAGATCTTTGTTGCCAAGAACGGATCCTTTCTAGAAAAAAAGTTTCTCTCGAAAGAAGTAAGTGGGAGGAAAGTAGAACTCGATGAAGTACTACCTCTTGAACGGGATAGTAGTGCAGCTCAGGAAAATGTTCCTGTGATGCCTACACCAACTAAAGAGGAAAACAATGATGATGATTAAGGTACTTCGGATCAAGTTGCTACTGAACTTCGTAGGTCCACAAGGACACGTTCCGTACCAGATGGTACGGCAACCCTGTCCTGGAAATCATGTTGTTGGACAACGGTGAACCTTCGAACTGAGAAGAAGCAATGGCGGGCCCAGATTCCAACAAATGGCTAGAAGCCATGAAATCCGAGATAGAATCCATGTATGAAAACAAAGTATGGACTTTGACTGACTTGCCCGATGATCGGCGAGCGATAGAAAACAAATGGATCTTTAAGAAGAAGACGGACGCGGATGGAAATGTCACCATCTATAAAGCTCGACTTGTCGCTAAGGGTTATCGGCAAGTTCAAGGGATTGACTACGATGAGACTTTCTCTCCCGTAGCAAAGATTAAGTCCGTCCGAATCATGTTAGCAATTGCCGCATACTATGATTATGAGATATGGCAGATGGGCGTCAAAACGGCATTCCTTAACGGGCATCTTAAGGAAGAACTGTATATGATGCAGCCGGAGGGTTTTGTCGATCCTAAGAATGCTAACAAAGTATGCAAGCTCCAGCGATCCATTTATGGGCTGGTGCAAGCATCTCGGAGTTGGAACATTCGCTTTGATGAGATGATCAAAGCATTTGGGTTTACGCAGACTTATGGAGAAGCCTGCATTTACAAGAAAGTGAGTGGGAGCTCTGTAGCATTTCTCATATTATATGTAGATGACATACTTTTGATGGGAAATGATATAGAATTCTTGGACAGCATTAAGGCCTACTTGAATAAGTGTTTTTCAATGAAGGACCTTGGAGAAGCTGCTTATATATTAGGCATCAAGATCTATAGGGATAGATCGAGACGCCTCATAGGTCTTTCACAAAGCACATACCTTGATAAGATTTTGAAGAAGTTCAAAATGGATCAGTCCAAGAAAGGGTTCTTGCCTGTACTGCAAGGTGTGAGATTGAGCTCGGCTCAATGCCCGACCACGGCAAAAGATAAAGAAGAGATGAGCATCATCCCCTATGCCTCAGCCATAGGATCTATTATGTATGCCATGCTGTGTACCAGACCTGATGTAAACCTTGTTGTAAGTTTGGTAGGAAGGTACCAAAGTAATCCCGGCAAGGAACACTAGACAGCGGTCAAGAATATCCTGAATTACCTCAAAAGGACAAAGGACATGTTTCTCGTTTATGGAGGTGACGAAGAGCTTGTCGTAAAGGGTTATGTCGACGCTAGCTTCGACACAGATCTGGATGACTCTAAGTCACAAACCGGATACGTGTATATGTTGAATGGTGGAGCAGTAAGCTGGTGCAGCTGCAAGCCGAGCGTCGTGGCGGGATCTACATGTGAAGCGGAGTACATGGCAGCCTCGGAGGCAGCCCATGAAGCAATATGGGTGAAGGAGTTCATCACCGACCTAGGAGTCATACCCAATGCGTCGGGGCCGATCAAACTCTTCTATGACAACACTGGAGCTATTGCCCTTGCCAAGGAGCCCAGGTTTCACAAGAAGACCAGGCACATCAAGCGTCGCTTCAACTCCATCCGTAAAAATGTTCAAGATGGAGACATAGATATTTGCAAAGTACATACAGATCTGAATGTCGCAGATCCGTTGACTAAACCTCTCTTGCGAGCAAAACATGATCAACACCAAAACTCTATGGGTGTTCGATTCATCACAATGTAACTAGATTATTGACTCTAGTGCAAGTGGGAGACTGTTGGAAATATGCCCTAGAGGCAATAATAAAAGGGTTATTATTATATTTCCTTATTCATGATAATTGTCTTTTATTCATGCTATAACTGTATTGTCCGGAAATCGTAATACACGTGCGAATACATAGACCATAACATGTCCCTAGTGAGCCTCTAGTTGACTAGCTCGTTGGTCAACAGATAGTCATGGTTTCCTGACTATGGACATTAGATGTCATTGACAACGGGATCACATCATTAGGAGAATGATGTGATGGACAAGACCCAATCCTAAGCATAGCACAAGATCGTGTAGTTCGTTTTGCTAGAGCTTTTTCAATGTAAAGTATCTCTTCCTTAGACCATGAGATCGTGTAACTCCCGGATACCGTAAGAGTGCTTTGGGTGTACCAAACGTCACAACGTAACTGGGTGACTATAAAGGTGCACTACAGGTATCTCCGAAAGTGTCTGTTGGGTTGACACGGATCGAGACTGGGATTTGTCACTCCGTATGACGGAGAGGTATCTCTGGGCCCACCCGGTAATGCATCATCATAATGAGCTCAAAGTGACCAAGTGTTTGGTCACGGGATCATGCATTACGGTACGAGTAAAGTGACTTGCCGGTAACGGGACTGAACGAGGTATTGGGATACCGACGATCGAGTCTCGGGAAAGTAACGTACCGATTGACAAAGGGAATTGTATACGGGGTTGTTCGAATCCTCGACATCGTGGTTCATCCGATGAGATCATCAAGGAGCACGTGGGAACCAACATGGGTATCCAGATCCCGCTGTTGGTTATTGCCCGAGAGCCGTCTCGGTCATGTCTACGTGTCTCCCGAACCCGTAGAGTCTACACACTTAAGGTTCGGTAACGCTAGGGTTGTATGAATATGAGTATGCAGCATACCGAATGTTGTTCGGATTCCCGGATGAGATCTGGGACGTCACGAGGAGTTCCGGAATGGTCCGGAGGTAAAGAAAACTATATAGGAAGTGGTATTTTGGCCATCGGGAAAGTTTCGGGGTCACCCGGTATTGTACCGGGACCACCGGAAGGGTCCCGGGGGTCCACCGGGTGGGGCCACCCATCCCGGAGGGCCCCAAGGGCCGAAGTGGGGAGGGGAACCAGCCCTTAGTGGGCTGGTGCGCCCCCCTAGGCCCATCCTCTGCGCCTAGGGTTGAAACCCTAGGGTGGGGGGGGGGGCTCCCCACTTGCCTTGGGGTTACTCCAACCCCCTTGGCCGCCGCCCCCTTGGGAGATTGGATCTCCCAGGGCCGGCGCCCCCCCTGGGGGCCTATATAAAGGGAGGGGGGAAGGGGGCAGCCGCACCCTGAAGTCCTGGCACCCCCTCCCCCTGCTACACCTCTTCCTCCTCCGTCACGTGCTTGGCGAAGCCCTGCCGGAGTGCTGCTGTTCCACCACCACCACGCCGTTGTGCTGCTGCTGGAGCCATCATCATCAACCTCTCCTTCCCCTTGCTGGATCAAGACGGAGGAGACGTTATGCTGACCGTACGTGTGTTGAATGCGGAGGTGTCGTCCGTTCGGCGCTAGGATCTCCGGTGATAGGATCACGACGAGAACGACTACTTCAACCCCGTTCTTTTGAACGCTTCCGCGTGATCTACAAAGTGGTATGTAGATGCAATCTCTCTTCCATGACTCGTTGCTTAGATGAACTCATAGATGGATCTTGGTGAAACCGTAGGAAAAAATTTAATTTTCTGCAACGTTCCCCAACATTCTACTCATGCATATCATCTACTGTAACAACCTGACCCAAAATCGGTCAAGTCTTTGTGTAGCTGTACCATCGCAAGATCATGCTGGCACACTCAGTACATTGATGAAAAGATTCAAAGTTTAATCTCACCTGAATTTATTACATGATTCTCCTATCGAGTCTTTATTACATCATAATAAATTTGGCTGAAGGCCTACTCATGAGAAATAAACTAAATAAAGCTGCGGAAGCATAGATGATAAGCGAGTCCATCCGACTCAAAAGGGCAATCACTGAGCGTAGATTGTAGCCTCACTCCTGGTCGTAAAACTCCCCTGCAACATGAGATGTTGCAACCGTGTAGGTCAGCATTTTGAATATGCCGGCAAGTCACAGAGAGAACAACAATAATAAGGCTAACACTATATGCAATTTGGTTGTGGGGCTCTAAGTTTTATGTTTTTGCAAAAAGCCAATTTTTTCCTGCAACAAAAGGACTTGCTTGCAATTACTACAAAATGTTGGTTGTTAATGAGATGGTTCCGCCAACCAGTGTCTCATACCTGAAATCATTAATAACCCATCAATTAATTAATTATGTTTGGTGTTGAGATTTCCGAAATACTCCAATTTCCAAAGGCTCAATTGTCCGTAACCGGGGACACGGCTAATTGATTAGGTTTCTACTCTACAGAGTCTTGTGCACTTTACCCGCAAGAATCACTCCCTCCTTTATGTCCTCGCACTGCCTGGTGTTTGAAGATGGGATAAATGAAACAGGGTCTTTCGTAGAGTTCCTCTGGCCACTGCCGGTGCCCATCCAATCCTACAGTTCTTCTCATTTCGTAGCACCATCTGGCCAGAGTCATGCCTAGGGTCGACCAAGCCAGAGCCCATAATAGCTTGCGGCTGCATAGTTAAGCTTCCGGTCAAGGTGTATCCATCCGTATCTTCATGGCTGGGTGAAGCTTTCCGCAAGATGTCATGGCGCTTCTCCATGCATCCCGGCCATTCGTTGGTTTCTCCATGGTGCCCATCAACCTTCCTCCACCCAGTAGTGAATTTGAAGTCCATCTTGAGCTTGAAGTCATGGGGTTGTCATCATCTTGACTCTCACATCTCCCTTGTGAATCACTCAACAAACCCGTCTTCGAAAGCATATCAATCAACTACATCGTCCCAGGCATTGGTAACAAGGGAAATGGGTTCATCCTAGCACATGATACTACTCAAGAACATTACTTAAAATTCTCCTACTACATGCATGGTGGGGAGGAACAATTCTAATGCAACAAAATCATAGGTATTGTAAAAACATGGTCAAATGACTTGCTTGGCCGGCGGTCTTCGAAAGCTAGCGACTCGTAATAGCAGGCCTCACACTCTGGGAATTCTATCGAGTCAAACAATAGCACAAATAAGTACAACATAACAGCAAGCTAATGTAAAGCCACACAAGCACTCAAACCAAAACCAAAGAGAACTCAAAGAACTCCAATCAAAGTTTTCATTACTTCAAGCAAACAACTAGGCAATAGTTTTATCCTACTAAAACTTTTCTTAACAGAACAAAAACGAGGGTTTTGCTAACTAACAGAAAGGAAAACATCATATAAACTAGGTGCAAAAAGAATCACATCAAAAGCCATTATAGAACTCCTATTATGCCAAAAACAAAACTAGTAAGAAAATAAAATAAACATTTTATTTTGCTGTAAATAAAAGTTTGCCCTCTGTAACTACAGAAATTAATCTAAAATAAATTATAACATAAGTAAAACAAAACTTTAAAATAACTAGAACAACAAAAAACACCAACAAGTTAAAAACTCTATAAAAACTTGTTTTCATGTAAAACTATTTTTAATAAAGACTAAAAATACCCAAACAAATTCCTACTGCTAGGCAAGGTCAAAACAAAGTAGTGACAAAAACAATCACTAAAAAGGAATAACCCTAGCTCAATTTATAGCAGAAATACTAATCTGACTAAAACTAATATAAAACATTTAAAAAAACATAAACATGGCCAAATCTATTTTCTACAGAAACTATAGGAAACTTGTAAACTAACAAAAAAAGAATCAACTAAAAAAATAACCTAAAAGTTATAGCTTTTACAAAAACTGAAGTATTCTGCTAAAAACAGAAACTGAAATAAAACTAAAAAACTAACGCGCTAACGGGCCGAAACAGTGAGCGCTTTAAAACTAAACAACGTCTAAGCGCTTAATAGACCAATACGTCAATGGGCTAACAGAAATAAACCGATCGGCTGGTCTAACTAAACCGCAATTTAATAAACCAATCTAACCGGGAATAAATCGAACTAAAACCAATCTAAACAAATAAACCTAACCTTTCTTGTGATCTAATATAGGCGCTAGATTCGAGATCTAATGGTGGAGGGGACTCCGGCGGCTTACAGTGGCGGTCGACGGCGCGGTTGAGGACAAGGTGGGGCCACGGTGTCGATGTGGGAGAGAGAGGGGAGTTGGGTCGGGCGGCCGAGGGAGAGGAAAACGGGTCTGGGCGCGACGCTAGGCTGGCTTCCTGCTGGCTGGGATGTGGCTCGGCGCTTTCTGGCTGGGTCGGTTGGCCTGGCCAGATGGTGGAGTTTTTTTTTGAAATAAGTCAGGGAGGAAAAAACAATATAGGTAAATATATACTATTTTTATATAGGACATATATATATATATATATATATATATATATATCAAAATTCTCATAAAAACAAACTCTAAAATATGAACAATTTTCCAGAGGCAATGACCAAACTTTATAAAAAGCTTTTTTTGGAAATTCCAAATAAATCCAAATTTGAATTCAAACTTTTGGCACTATTTTCTTCTGACATTTTTGGAGTGTCATTTTAGCTCCTATCATACTTTTGAACAAGTATTTGTCAGGGATTTTTGAAATTAAATTCAAATGCCAAGTTGAATCCAAATTCAAATAAAATTCAAATGCCTCTGAAAAATTCCAAATGCCACTCAATTCAAAAAAATGTATAGATGCTTAGCTAATAATCGTAAAATATTCCAAATTGAAAATTTGGGATGTTACAAACCTACCCATCTTAAGATGAATCTCGCCCTCGAGATTTGGGTTGGCTAGCAAATAGGTGCGGTGGTCTCGACGGAGATCTTCTTCTAGCTTCCAGGTGGCTTCCTCCTCGGAGTGGTGGCTCCACAGAACCTTGTAGAACTTGATGATCTTGCTGCAGGTAACTCTGTTCGCAATCTCGAGAATTATGACGGGTTTCTCCTCATAAGTCAGATCTGTGTCAAGTTGTATGGCCTCTAGGGGCACTGTGTCTCTCAAAGGAATATCGGCCATCTCAGCATGGCATTTCTTCAGATGGGAAATGTGAAAGACATTGTGAACTCCTGACAATCCTTCCGGCAATTCCAGTTTGTATGCAACTTCTCCTCTGCGTTTGAGGATTTTGTAGGGGCCTATGAATTGGGGTGCTAACTGTCCTTTAACACCGAACTTCTTAATTCCTCGAAGTGGGGACACACGGAGATATGCTTGGCCTCCCACTTCATACATTATTTCCTAGTGTTTACTGTCGGCATAACTCTTCTGTCTCGACTGGGCTATCTTAAGTCTGTCGCGAATCAACTTGACCTTCTCTTCGAAGTCTCTGATAAGATCGGGACCAAAAAGTTTTCGATCTCCAACACCATCCCATAACGATGGTGTTCGGCACCTCCTTCCGTATAGAGCTTCGAAAGGGGCTATCTTCAGACTGGTCTTGTAGCTGTTATTGTACGAGAACTCTACGTATGGCAAACTATCATCCCAGCTAGATCCATAGTCTAGCACACATGCTCTCAACATGTCCTCCAGAATCTGATTGACTCTCTTGGTCTGCCCACCTATCTGTGGATGAAAAGTTGTACTGAACTCCAGCCTCGTACCTAAAGTTCCATGCAACTGATTCCAAAACTTTGAGGTAAGTTGTATTCCTCTATCTGTCATGATACTCCTCGGAACTCCATGCAGACATACGATCATAGTCGTGTATATCTTGGCTAACTTAGCGCTGGTATATGTGGTCTTCACGGGAATGAAATGAGCTACCTTGGTCAAGCGATCAACCACCACCCATATAGAATCATAACTTGAACGGGTCCTAGGTAATCCTATGATAAAATACATTCCAAGCTTTTCCCATTTCCACTCGAATATCGGCAAAGGTTGAAGTAACCCTGTCGGCTTCTGATGTTCCGCCTTTACTTGCTGACAAACATCGCATACTGCTACGTACTCGGCAGTATCCTTCTTCATACCTGTCCACCAGAAACTTTCCTTCAAATCCAGATACATCTTGGTGTTGCCTGGGTGAATCGAGTACGGTGAATCATGGGCCTCCTGAAGAATTAACTTTCTGACCTCTGGGTCATTGGGCACATAAATACAATCCTCAAACCATAAAGTTCTGTGCTCATCCTCATGAAAACCTTTAGCCTTTCTGTTACTCATCTTTTCCTTTATCTCTGCAATTTCCTTATCTATCTTCTGGGATTCATGAATTCTTTCGATCAAAGTGGACTGAATATCCAGGGTGGTGACATATCCACTCGGTACTATCTCCAGTCGGAGTTCTCTGAGATCATCGGCTAATTCTTGAGGTAATCCTCCAGCTATGAGGGTGTTCACATAGCTTTTACGGCTCAAGGCATCTGCTACAACATTTGCCTTCCCTGGGTGATAATGCAATCTCATGTCATAGTCCTTGATCAATTCAAGCCATCTCCTCTGGATGAGGTTCAACTCATTCTGCGTGAAAATATACTTCAAGCTCTTATGATCCGTGTAAACATCACAACTATTTCCGACGAGGAAATGTCTCCAGGTCTTGAGTGCGTGTACTATGGATGCTAACTCCAAATCGTGTGTGGCATAATTCATCTCATGAGGTCATAGCTGTCTGGAGGTATAAGCTACAACTATTCCTTCCTGCATGAGCACTCCTTCGAGTCCTTGATGAGAAGCGTCACAATATACCTGGTAATCCTTATGTATGTCCGGCAAAATTAGCACTAGGGCTGTAACCAAACGTTTCTTCAGCTCCTGAAAACTGGCTTCACAATCCTTGGTCCAAATGTACTTGGTTTCCTTCTTCAACAGCTCAGTCATGGGTTTAGCAATCTTGGAGAAATTCTCAATAAATCTCCGATAATATCCTGCAAGTCCGAGAAAACTTCGAATCTCCTTGACTGAGGTGGTGGACTGCCAGTTGGTAACCGATTCAACCTTGGTGGGGTCGACTGCTATTCCTTCTCCTGAAATTACATGTCTAAGGAATCCGACTTCTTTCAACCAAAATTCACATTTGCTGAACTTGGCATATAACCGATGTTCTCGGAGTTTCTCCAGAACTAGACGCAGATGTTCCTTGTGTTCTTCCTCGCTCTTGGAGAAAATCAATATGTCATTAATGAACACCACGACAAACTTATCCAGATATTCCATAAATACCTTGTTCGTCATGCTCATAAAATGCGCAGGGGCATTAGTCAATTCGAATGACATGACTATATACTCATATAAGCCATACCTGGTGGTGAAAGTTGTTTTGGGTATATCCTGTTCACGAATCTTCAACTGATGATACCCTGATCGAACATCGATCTTGGAGAATACCTTGGCTCCAACTAGTTGATCAAATAAATTGTTAATCATCGGCAGATGGTACTTGTTCTTGATGGTTACATCGTTCAACAAACGATAATCCACAACCATCCTCAGGGTTCCATCCTTCTTCTCTACCAAAAGAACTGGGGCTCCCCAAGGTGACGAGCTTGGCCGAATATATCCCTTCTCCAATAGCTCCTTAATTTGCTTCTTGATCTCTTCCAAATCATTCGGGGGCATCCGATAAGGTCTCTTGGATATTGGGGTTGTGCCGGGCAATAACTCAATCATAAATTCAATGTCTCTATCCGGTGGCATTCCTAGTAATTCCTTCGGAAATACATCGGGAAAATCTTGCACTATGGGCACTTCCTCTTGAACAACTCCCATGAGGGAATTCACCTGATTCTTCATCCGTGTGCGTCTGGATACATACTTGAGCCTCTTCTGTTCCATGGTGGTAAGCATAATTGTCTTGCGGGCACAGTCGATGTTTCCCTCCAACTTCGTCAACCAGTCCATGCCTAGGATTATGTCCAATCCCTGCGATTCCAATACTATGAGGTCTGCGGGGAAATCATGATTTCTGATGCTGAGGGTCGAATGACAGCCTAAGCGTGCCATCATCTCTCCTCCTGGGGAAGTGACCTGAAGAGGGGTTCTAAGGGTTCTAGTGGGCAACCCGTACTTTTCCACAACTACCCTTGATATGAATGAATGTGTTGCACCGGAATCAAACTGTACCAATACTGGATGCGGATTTAATAAAAACTTACCAACCATAGTGTCTGGCTGATCATAGACATCCTCCATGTCGATGTGGTTCACCTGTGCACGAGGAAAAGGATTAGGCTTCTTGGTAGCTGAGTTTCCGTTGCCGTTGTTCTTTCCATTTCCCCGCTTGGCCTCCGGACAATCGGTGGCATAGTGTCCTGTCTTCCGGCACTTGAAACAGGTGATATGACTCAAATCCTTCTGAGTTGGAGCGGGACAGTGCTGGTTGCCATTGTCTCCATTGCTAGACTTGAAGTTGGTCTTGTTGTTGCGATTGTTCCCATTCCCTCCATGGTTATGTCCTCCATGGGTGTGATGGGTGTGGCCTCCCGGGTATGGGGTGTAGCGAGGCTTCTACTAAACTCCTGAGTTGTACTTCCCCTGGATATACTTTCGCTTGCGGCTATCAATCTGATGTTTCTTTCCTTCAAGGATGATGGCCTTGTCTACCAGCTCCTGGTAGTTATTAAAGGTGGCCACCATCAGCTGCATTCCCAGCTCATCATTAAGTCCTTCGAGGAACTTCTCCTGTTTTGCAGCATCTGTGGCCACATCACCTGGGGCATATTGAGCTAACGGGCTGAACTCGTCCATGTACTGCCCCATAGTACGATTTCCCTGGCTTAAGTTGTGGAACTCACGCTTCTTCAGACTCATGCTTCCAGCTGAAACATGAGCGGTGCGGAAGGCCTGCTGATGTCTACTACACAACCTTCTTCTTGTAGACGTTGTTGGGCCTGCAAGTGCACAAGTTTGTAGGACAGTAGCAAATTTCCCTCAAGTGGATGACCTAAGGTTTATCAATCCGTAGGAGGCGTAGGATGAAGATGGTCTCTCTCAAACAACCCTGCAACCAAATAACAAAGAGTCTCTTGTGTCCCCAACACACCCAATACAATAGTAAATTGTATAGGTGCACTAGTTCGGCGAAGAGATGGTGATACAAGTGAAAAATAGATAGTAGATATGGGTTTTTGTAATCTTAAATAATAAAAACAGCAAGGTAATAAGTGGTAAAAGTGAGCGTAAACGGTATTGCAATGATAGGAAACAAGGCTTAGGGTTCATACTTTAGCTAGTGCAAGTTCTCTCAACAATAATAACATAGATAGAACATATGACAAGCCCTCAACATGCAACAAAGAGTCACTCCAAAGCCACTAATAGTGGAGAACAAACATAGATATTATGGTAGGTACGAAACCACCTCAAAGTTATTCTTACGGATCAATCTATATAAGAGTTCGTACTAGAATAACACCTTAAGACACAAATCAACCAAAACCCTAATGTCACCTAGATACTCCATTGTCACCTCAAGTATCCATGGGCATGATTATACAATATGCAACACACAATCTCAGATTCATCCAACCAACATAAAAGTACTTCAAAGAGTGCCCCAAAGCTACTACCAGAGAGTCAAGAACGTGTGCTAACCCCTATGCATAGGTTCATGGGTGGAACCCGCAAGTTGGTCACCAAAACATACATCAAGTGGCACATGATATCCCATTGTCACCACAGATAATCACAGCAAGACATACATCAAGTGTTCTCATAAAGACTCAATCCGATAAGATAACTTCAAAGGGGAAACTCAATTCATCACAAGAGAGTAGAGGGGGAGAAACATCATAAGATCCAACTACAGTAGCAAAGCTCGGGATACATCAAGATCATGCCATAGAGGGAACACGAGAGAGAACACGAGAGAGAGAGAGAGAGAGATCAAACACATAGCTACTGGTACATACCCTCATCCCCGAGGGTGAACTACTCCCTCCTCGTCATGGATAGCGCCGGGATGACGAAGATGGCCACCGATGATGGGATCCCCCTCCGGCAGGGTGCTAGAACAGCGTCCCGATTGGTTTTTGGTGGCTACAGAGGCTTGCGGCGGCGGAACTCCCGATCTATCTTCTGTTCTGGAAGTTTTAGGGTACGTAGGTATATATGGGTGCAAGGGGTACGTCAGTGGACCTCCGGGGTGCTCACGAGGTAGGGGGCGCGCCCAGGGGGCCCCCCACCCTCGTGGGCAGCCCGGGACTCCCCTGACGTGCACTCCAAGTCCATTAGGTTGCTTTCCTTCCAAAAATAACTTCTCCAGTTGATTTCGTTCCGTTCTGACTCCGTATGATATTCCTTTTCCTCGAAACACTGAAATAGGCATAAAACAACAAATCTGGGTTGGGCCTCCGGTTAATAGGTTAGTCCCAAAAATAATATAAAAGTGGATAATAAAGCCCAATATTGCCTAAAACAGTAGATAAAGTAACATGGAGCAATCAAAAATTATAGATACGTTGGAGACATATCACCTGCTGAAACTGATCCCACGTGATGGTGGCGATGGGATAGGTGGTGGTGTAGTTTTCCCACCAAGAGGATGCGGGTCCATCCAGTTGATGTGTGGCAAAACACACCTTCTCAGCACCTGTGCGTCTAGCAGTTGCTAGCTCCCTTCCGATCTTGCGGAGCCAATCATCAGCAACAATCGGCTCGGTGCTGCTAGAGAACACCAGCGGATTCAGCCTTAGGAATCAGGTCAGGTTGTCGATAGGGGTGGTGGCGGTGGATTGTTGTTGTTGTTGTTGTTGTTGTTGTTGTTGTTGTTGTTGTTGTTGTTGTTGTTGTTGTTGTTGTTGTTGTTGTTGTTGTTGTTGTTGTTGTTGTTGTTGTTGTTGTTGTTGTTGTTGTTGTTGTTATTGTTGTTGTTGTTGTTGCTATTGTTGTTGTTGTTGTTGCCTTGGTTCTGGATGGGCATCTGCATCAAGGCATTCTGCTGCTGGATCAGCTGGGTGAGCTCCGGCGGGAATGTGAAACCGGGTCACGTCTTGGAGG